>NC_139220.1:103837445-103923771 GCF_055691185.1 Crinia signifera | reverse complement strand
TGTGACCAAAAAATACCAGTTGGGTGCATGGCAGGACTCAGAAGGGAAGGAGTGATTTTTGGATTTTGCAGCTCAGATTCTGGTGGAATGAATGGTGGGTGCTATGTGGCATTAGCAAGACCCCCGAAGCACGGTGAAATGATGAACCTAATAATCCATAGATGTGTGGTATATTTTAAAACACTCCTTTATACATAGGCCGGGTTTGTCGGGGCAAGTTTCACAGTGGAAAATAGTATCCTTTCTTATTCCCTTTTTATAGCAAACTTTGCACCTTTTTTGTGTCCTGCCCTTTCTTGCAGTGGAGGGGATTTCGTTAGGAAAATGCTGCCCTGGTACAATACGGGGGCCAGTACTGGAAGTACTGGGGCCCTCTGCCTGCTGGTTCCCAAATATTAGGCCCTTTATGACTTCCTCTTGAAAGTGCATAAATGTCCCCCTCTGGCTGGTAGAACGGAATAGCACGTAAGCGTAATACAGTGCCATCTGGATGATATACACGGCCAGCTTCTTGTACCAGATTTTTGTTTTCCGCAGGGGACTGTACGGCTTCAGTACCTGATCTGAAAGATCCACTCCGCCCATGTACTTATTGTAATCTAGGATACAATTAGGTTTTGAGGTGTGGGTACTGGTACCTCGTACAGGGATGGAGGTGGTACTGTCTAAATGAATTGTTGTCAGTATAAGGACATCCCTCTTGTCCTTATATTTGACCAACAACATATTTTCGGTGCATATTCCCCTGCTTTCACCCCTTCTCAGTACTTGGGCAATGTGCGTTTTTGGGAGGCCTCTTTGGTTCTTGCGCACAGTACCGCAAGCTGCTGTACCTCTTGAACCAAGGGCCTTAAACAGGGGGATGCTAGTGTAAAAGTTATCCACATAGAGGTGATAACCTTTATCCAGGAAGGGGTGCACTAAATCCCAGACAATTTTTCCACTAACACCTACGAGGGAGGGGGGGCATTCTGGCGGTTCAATTCTTGAATCCTTCCCTTCATATACCCTAAACCTGTGGGTGTACCCTGAGGTACTTTCACACAGTTTATACATTTTTATGCCATACCTTGCCCTCTTACTGGGAAGGTACTGGCGGAATTTAACCCTTCCTTTAAAATGTATAAGGGACTCGTCTATGCAAATGAATTTATCTGGGATGTACATCTCTGCAAATTTGGCACTGAAATGATCAATGACCGGCCTGACTTTGAATAGCCGGTCAAAGGTGGGATCATCTCTGGGTGGGCACTGTGCATTATCGGTGTAATGTAAAAATTTAAGGATTATCTCAAAACGAGTCCGAGTCATGGCCATACGGTAAAGTGGGGTGCTGTACAGAACATCTGTACTCCAATATTGCCTAATTTCTGGCTTTTTTACTATGCCCATATGTAACACCAGACCCCAAAACGTCATCATCTCTACTGCATCTACAGGGGTCCACCTAGCAAATGATGACGTGGGGTTTTGAGCAATAAACTGCTGGGCATATAAATTACTTTGGTCCACCATTAAATTTATAAAATCATCAGAGAAAAATAATTTGAAAAAGTCAATTTCTCTGAGACCTGTTGAATCAAATTGGATTCCTGGGATGGCCAAAAACTCAGGAACCTGGGGCTCAAAATTGTCTGGTGGTGGGGTCCATACGGGATCAATCATTTGGGGGGGGGGGGTCTCAGCTGCTCTACGGGGGCGTCTTTGAGGGGGTCCCTCATCACTAGAGGAGGAAGAGGAGCTTAAGACGAATCCTTCAAATTCCCCGCTTGCATCACTGGCTGTGTCAGAGTCAGAGGCAAGCATGGCATATGCCTCCTCCGCTGAATACATTCTTCTGGATGACATTTGGGATGACATTTGGGATGCCATTTTTATTTTTGTGTTTCTGTAAGTGTAATGTTTCAACACGTGTATAGTGTTGGGGGGGTACAAACTTTATTTCAACACGGGGGGTATGTAGTGTATAGTGTGTATGTAGTGCAGAAAAAAAAATACTTTATACAGGAATTTGAGCCCAATAAAAAAAAAAAAAAATTGAAGGAGTTAAAAAAAAAAAAAAAAAAAAAGGTCCTGCGCCAAAAATTGAGCACAGATGTTGGTCAGTAACGTCCGTCACTGAACAGCGCTCAAAGGCAACAGGTGTAAAAACAATTTAAAAAAAAAAAAATACCACAGCACTCTCCAAAAAAAAACAATTTAAAAAAACTGCAGAAAAAAAATGATATCAACCCTGTGCCAAAAATGCTGTTCAGTGATGCACGTCACTGATCAGCGGCCACAGGACACCCACAAAAGCACCCACAAAAGCAATGTGGGTGTAAAAACAAAACCCCACTGCAATCCCCCCCCCCCAAAAAAAAAACTGCAGATCAGTGATGCAGTGATGCGACACTGATTAGCAGTGAGGGGCAGCAGGCAGACAACTGTGGGTGCAACCTGACCGGGTATATAAAAAAAAAAAACCCTGGACCCCCAAAAAGTTGCTGATCAGTTAATTAATTTAAACTGATCAGCACAAAAGGGGGGGCAGCAGTCAGTTGCACAGGCAGCAAAACCTTTGGTGCAACTGACAGGTATATATATATATATATATAAAAAAAAAAAAAACCAAAAAGTTGCTGATCAGCACAGATATACTGATCAGCACAAAAGGGGTGCAGCAGACACAAAATATAGCACTCTGTCACTGCAGCAGCAGGACACAGGAAGTCACAAGATCCAGGAAGCATCCAACTGCTGGCAGCACGCTACCAGCGGTGATCAGCGGTGATCAGGTAAGTATCAGGCAAGGTTCAGGTATGTATATCACGACAGAGTGGCCGGTGACCGCTCTGCACGCAATTCCAGACCGGAATGGCGTCTGCAGCGCAGTCACCGTTAGTTTAAATGGCGCGCCTTGGCTGTGATTGGTCCGTCGGTCCGATGGACCAATCACAGCCTTGGGGGCAGGTGGGGTGAGGTGTCGTCGTCACCGATGACCCCCTCATGCCCCCTCACACCCGGCGGTGATTGACACCTGTGTTACCGAGCGTCTGATCCGCCGGTAACACAGGAAAACGCTGCGAATGGCTGTTCACATTGAACAGCCAATCACAGCGATCGCCGCCCCCCCTGGGTATGCAGGGACATGTCTGCTGTCAGGGACAGCAGACATCGTCCCTCTGTCACTGCGTCTCTAGACGCAGTGGCACTTGAAGTCATGACGTATATATACGTCATGTGTCGGGAAGTACATCCCGGCCATGACGTATATATACGTCAAATGTCGGGAAGGGGTTAAAGGGATACTCAACCATTACAAACAAAAGCAATAGAACACAATAGGTAGCGCTGTGCAGCAGATAAAAATATTTTATATACGGTACATTAAATGAATAACAGACTTCCCTCTTAGCTTCTTTTGCCCATTTTTAAAACCTCAAAATGCAATCCTTACCTTTATGTGTGTGGTACTGTGCACTCTTACACTGCCTGCTAAAAATGCCAGCGCCGCTCACATTTGTTATGTGAATTGTTATGTGAATTGAAATAAAAATTGTTTTTTAAAAATTGTGTATAATATATATATATATATATATATATATATATATATATATATATATATATATATATATATATATATATAAAAAGGTAAACATTACAGATCATTATGCTGAATAAAACATGTTTGCTTGCCAATTTTCACACTTATTTTGACAAATTCCCTTTTAAATATGCTTTATGTCTATTTAAGTGCAATTAAAACATTTTTTGCAAACCACCTTATCATGAATTGTGCACCTTTACACAACACCTGCTTGTTAAGCACCTTACACACTAGGCACTGCATATTGAAAAGATATCTCTCAGAAGGACCCTTCTGAGCGATATCTTTTGATCACTGAGTGCCAGATGTACCAAGCTTGAAAAGTGATAAAATGGAGAGTGATAACGCACCAGCCAATCAGCTCCTACCTGTCATGTTACAGGCTGTGTTTGAAAAATGAGAGTGAGGAGCTAATTTGTTTGGTGGTTTATCACGTTTCAAGTTTAGTATATTTCGCCCCTAGTGTGTACATTGTATATCAGGGGTAGCCAGCTCCAGTCCTCAAGAGCTATCAACAGTTCAGGATTTCCATGTCTCCTCACAGAATCACAAGTGAAATAATTAGCTCCACCTATGGGTCTGTTAAAATGTGTCAGTGAGTAATTAGTATACCTCTGCAGCAGCTAGGGTGAATTGAAAATGTGCACTATTGGTAGCTCTCGAGGACTGGAGTTGGCTACCACTTCTGTATATCAATAGTGATACACACTCCCACACATTGTTAATGATCCCCTCCCTTGTCCTACATGATCTGAGGGAGTTCATCATTATCGATGACATTGTTGTAGCTGCTCCTCCCTTCCCCACATCTGCAAGTGTGTATGCACTTGCTGATGCTGGCACCACGCCGCTGCCAACATCAGCGGGCATCGGCAAGTGTGTATGGGGCTTTAGGTAAGCTTCTACCTATGTATTGTGGCACCAGCCCTTAACGTCCTTAACTGCAATCCAGCCAAAGACCAGAGCGCAGCACAGACAGGCCCGGAGGGAGAAGTCTGCAATGGCAAACCTATCTTCCATTACAATAATAGCCTCCTTTCTCCTGATCCGATTGGTAGAGAATATTATTAAGGTACCATATGACCCGTATTTGTATATAACGTTCCTCTGAGCAGATACATCAATCATGCTGCTTTCCCACTGCAGACCCGTTTTAAGTTACAGGTAATCTTAAACGGTATTTAGCATTCCCACTGCAGCAGATTACAGTTTTAAATGCCATTTAAGTACCATTCCCATTGCAGGTAAAACGTTTTAGCTCTTCAAAACGTTTTTACAGCACAAATGAGTGCCTGTGACTTTAATGGGCTTTTCAGGGTTAAAAAGGTGCACACCTACAGTTGTTTTCACATAATAAAAGGAGGGGCCAGTGGTGCGTACAAATCCCGCAGCCGTCAACATTTGTGCTATGTGTCGGCTCTATTTAACCCATGGTGGACAGTAAAATATACATTGCTGGCCAGTGCCAGCAATCTATATATTACTGGCTTACGATTCTCATTGGTGCCCAGTGGTGCCTGTAATAAATAGATTGCTGGCATGTGCCAGCAATCTATATATTACTGGCTTACGATTCTCATTGGTGCCCAGTGGTTTCAGAAATATATAGATTGCTGGCATGTGCCAGCAATCTATATATTACTGGCTTACGATTCTCATTGGTGCCCAGTGGTTCCAGAAATATATAGATTGCTGGCATGTGCCAGCAATCTATATATTACTGGCTTACAAAATAAAACATTGGTGGCCAGTGCTGCTCCGTGTGGAGCAGGACGGAGGGAGGCGGGGCATGTGGCCGGACCCGGCCAGCGTCGCTAACGGCATCCAGCCGCAGCAGCAGCCAGCCGGACACAGCGGGGCAGCGTGGACAAGTGAGTATAAAAGGAGGGGGGGGGCGGCAGCGCGGCGTACCGCCGGGCTGAAAGTGGTTAATCTTTCAGCCCGGCAGTGTACACACACGGAGATGATGGCTGAAAAAATCAGCCATCATCTCTACCGTTTAAGATGCATTCCCATTGCCTCTTAAACGGTAGATTACCGTGTAAAACCCTGCTCTGAAAACGGGTTGAAATACCGTTTAACTTTAAACGGTATTTCAACTCTGGCGCTTTCCCACTGCAGCCTTAAACGGTATTTTGCCCTCAAAAATCGGCAAAATACCGTTTTAAGGCTGCAGTGGGAAAGGGGCATCATTTGAAGAAAAAAAAATGGATCCCATAGGCACCACACAGAAAATACCATTTGAGTTCTAGCTTATTAGAAGGGATGCAGTTACAATCCCGGCGGTCGGGATCCCGTCGTTCAGAATCCCGACCGCCGAAATGCCGACACATTCTCCCTCCTGGGGTGTCCACGACACCCCTGGAGGGAGAATAAATTAGTGTGCCGAGCGTAGCGAGGCACCGGGCCCGCTGCGTGGCGAGCGCAGCGAGCCCGCAAGGGGGAGGCGATCCATGTCCCCCCCTTGTCGGCATTTCGGCTGTCGGGATTCCGGCGTCGGGATTCTGAACGCCGGGATCCAATACTGAATCGTATTAGAAACTAGGTGCATCTCTGTGGTATACAAAAAAAAAAAGAAAAAACAAAGACTGTATTCTGTGGTTCGGAAAGCACCTGAGGAGGATGGACACACATAGGGCTGTTTCACACACTCTGGCCAGGAAGCCGTGCTGCACACAGCAGTTAAAAATGGACACAAATGTGTCCATTCACACGGGACGGCCGCACGTTTGCAGCCGGATCCCACCACTGGAAGGGACGGCTGCCGGGCTGTGACCATCCCCACCGTTGTAAACTGCTGTGCGCAGCACGGCTTCCTGGCCGTGCGTGTTTCGCCGTGTGAAATAGCCCATACAGTACCTCCCAACATGACCTCCCAACATGACCAGGAGGGACATAATGCTCTGTTCCTTGCCTTCCCTTTTAATGTAGGATCACCACCACCTGTTTTGAACAGGTTAATTAATAAGAAATGACATGCAGCACTCTGTAGTCTGTACGGACAATGTGTACAGCATACATACCAGGCAGCGGGGAAAGCCGGCCATACATCGTGAGACTGTCTAGCAGAAGTAATCTGTAGCACCCCAAGGCATACTTGCCTACTTTTGAAAAGCAAAATGAGGGAGATTTTAGATGCTAGCAAATGCACCGAGCGCAGCGTCGCGCACCATTAAAGGGGTGTGTCATCAACCAAAGGGCGTGTCTAGTGACACATATGGGCGTATCTATTTTCACCCAGGGGTGTGTCCTGCAGTGGCTGGTGAAAAAAATATGAAGAGCCGCATACCACCAGAGCAAGTATGTATATGGGCAACCTACGAACAGAAGCTGTACAATTGAAACCAGCAATCATGTGTGGTTGCCATGTGTTTGATGCTCATGAAATATGTAATCTGAATCAACTTGAAAATGGTGTGTGGCTTTGATTAAAGGGGCGTGGTCTAAGGACGGGTGGGGCCTAGCACCACAACCCTGTTTTGTCACTTTAGGGGCTTGCCCAGCGCTCCCTAAGCAGCCCTTGGCTTTCTCCCTGCACTGGAGTTTCCATGAACATGGCATCTCTTCAGCTATCACCGGCTGCTCAGTAGGGCAGCTGAGATCTCCAGCTTCCCCAATTGACCCAGCCTGCTGGAACAGCAGGACAGTCTCCAATTAGTGGGACTGTCCCACAGTAATTAGGACAGTTGGGAGTAATGTAGCATTATTACTACATATAGAAACCTGTATATGTTAATTTATTGGCTGCCCTTCTAGAGCAGATTTTCCTTTACAACTCAGTCACTCACATAGAACCTCTACCCACTAGTTCTTCAAACAGACATTCACATCTTATCCTTAGTATACTATGCCCTCAATGAAATGTAAGTCAGGTCCCATACAGTTAATATATAGTATAATGAATTACTAACAATGCCCTGAGGTGCTGGCAGCCACAAGAACTTACCCTTTTATATTACACATAGTATGAAGTAGAAAATAGGCTTTACCAAAATAATTGTTTAATTGAAAAATGATCATGCTTTAAATAACATACATAATGTAAATATTAACAGAAGTATATTTAAATAACTTAACAAATAAGACCTTTACTGTCCAATAAATAAAAGAATAGATTGAACAAAATATTTTAAACCACATTTTAAATAATATAACATAACGGTGTATACTTAAGGTAACAAAAGTGGAATGTGCTCAATTAACTTAAGCATGAAAAATTTGCAAAGTACAATTCCTAAACTTAGCATGTAAACTGTATTAAAGTAAACTGTTTTATAAAGTGCAGCCCAGTGGAACATTTTATCACATTTTCTCTTTTTTTATGCTTTCTTAAAAGTAGTAAGTTTGGAATGGCTTAACTACAAATGAGAATAGCTAAGGTTTAGACTGGTGTTACATACTGTTTCAACACATCTTAGGCATCACGCGTATATGTTTTCCGCTGCTGATAACCTGCGGACTTAGCTTTAGACAAAAGCTCTTTAGAAGGCTTGAACTGGTGACAGCTTAGATCTGTAAACAGATTAAGTTTGCACTGCAAGAGACTTTTTAGTGTTCCCTCTGTAGCCAATTTTCCTCTGAGCTCAGTCTTAACTTTGCGGACCATACTAAACACGCGTTCAATTTCCGCATTGCTGTGCGGGAGAACTAACAGAGATTTGGCCATACTTGATAATATAGCAAATTTTTTGTTCCCTGTTGCTGGATGTATAACCATGCTCAGTTCATGCCAAATGGAATCCACTCTTTCAACACCGTCTTCTGTGCAATGTTGTAAGGAGGACTCGGGCAAGTCATACACACGGTACTCGGAGAACTCTTCATGCACTTTCTGCATCATGGTGTTGTCTATCACTTGGGGAAAGCGTTTAGCAAGCACTTCAATGTCTTGGAATTGTGCTGCCACGCGGTTTTTGTAGTCAAAGACCTTCATCGCTTTTATTATATCATCATTTAAGGGAAATTTGTTTTTCATATATGTAAGAGCAGAACAATAGAAGTTTCTCACTTCTCGATAAAATTTAGTCACTGCTCTGGGTTCTAGGGAAGAACAGGTCCTTATATAGTTACCAGTTGTAAACCCAATAAAGAGTTCTCTGTCCCCCATTTGGATTTCTGAATCACAAAAATCTATGCTCAGAAGTCCTTCTGCAGTATCAGCAGCTTTAATTATGGTGGGTTTCACCAATTTCAGCAGTAGTTTCTTATATAACTCCATCAGGCACTCCTGCAATTTGTGGATAAAAGGAGAACGATACTGGAGCACTGTGTTAGTCTCATTAAATGAGCAAAGAACTGCATGAAGGAACAAGATATACAGCTCAGTAGTGGAGTCCTCAAACATGTCACAGAGAGCTCTACTCCTGGGATTTTTCTCACAGTCTTCTGACTGGAAGAAGGACTTTAGTGCTGGAAACATTTTAAGCACCCTCTCAATGCAGGAATGCATACTAAGCCACCTGGTTGCCCCATGTTGCAGTATCTTAGCATACTCAATGTTCACAAACTCACTCATCTCCTTCAGTGCTTGAATTCTTTTAGCGCTGAACCTGAAGTAGGTTGTAAGTTTATGGAGAAAAGCATCTGCATCAAATGAAAGTTCATTGTTTGCCTTGCTTGCAGCAAGGTGCACAAGATGGCATGGGCACCCTTCTGTAAAAACAGAAGGGCTCTTCTGTTGAATCAACGTTTTTACAGACCTGTGTCTTCCCATATTTACAGATGCATTGTCTAAACAGAGACCAATGCAATTTTTCCAGGGAATTCCTTCTTTTTTAAAAACCTCATCTACTGCATTTACAATATTAATGCTTGTGGCAATGTTACAAACCACAAGATCTAAGAGCTTTGGCTTAACTTTTCCATCCAAATCAAAATAGGACACTAAAACGGGAAATAATTTCTCCTCAGATTCATTTCCTCCATCTAGTGCTAGGGTAAATGGCAAGATCTTCAAAGCCTCTATAACCGGCTTTGTGCAGTGTGGTGCAAGTGCATAATTAATAATTGCAGTTGTTTTTGTTCTACCACAACCATATTTTTGTACTGCAACCTCACTTGTATTTGGCATCATTGCCCTCATCAATTTACCTACATGGTCAGAGGCAGAAATAGGAATGTTATGCTCGATCAGGAAGCCAGTAAAAAGCATTTCTGCATGAATTACCGCATGCTCGTCATGAGATGTAGTTAAGTAGCTAACCAATTTCTGACTTTTATCACGGGCTTCTGATAGTTTTTTATGTTTGGCACTGTCCACATGGCGTTTACAGTCATTAACACCACCATGTTTGATAGCAAAATCACTGTTACATACTGTGCAATAGGCAGAATATTTTCCACGTGAAGATTTCTTTAGCACTGGATAACTTTTTGATATTTTGGCATTAAATTCACAATAGTATTTCTTTTTTTTAGCAGGTACTTCCTGAATTTCATCCTGCTCTTCTCTATTACTGGAGCAAGGATCTTCCTGCTCATCACACCCAACTTCCTGCATTTCATCCTGCTCTTCTCTATTACTGGAGCAAGGATCTTCCTGCTCAGCACACCCAACTTCATGGAAACTTGTACTTGGATTCTGAATGTCTATAATAGATGCATCACTGTCATCACTGTCTGTGATACATTCAGGAGAATCAGATCTTATGGGCATAGATCCACTTTCCCCACTTCTCTTGGGATCAGGAGGCTGTGACTGCTTGTCACTTTTTTTGCCGAAAAAATTCCGGATATCCATACTGTATGTTTTGCGGATATCAAATTTCTACTTGCTATACTTTCACAGGGAACTCAGTCCTTTTGCTGTATACTGTACAGCTACTGTTAAGTTCTCTGCAAAACAATTGAAAAAACATAAATTATGTTTTCCATATTCTGCGCTATAGATTCTCTATCTTATCACTAACACTTATCCACTGTATAAGCAAAGTAACTTTTATTGTAGTCAGAAAATGTACTATGTTCACTATTTAATGTAAAAGTTGGGCAGCTGCTTTGAGAATGATGTAGATAGATATGGATTAGAGAAATAATGAAATAAAATATCTAGCAACCAGGGCATGCAAAGTGCAAACCCTTAGGGAAGGAAGGCAGTCTTACAGAGAGCTGGTAGATTTGTGACGTGTAAGTGGTCACTGACATGTATGTGTTATAGGGCTTAGTGTGAAGAAGAAAAACTTTTCTAGTAGAATTGTAAAAACACTGGACAGAAGAGTGTTCAATGAGGGGATAATGACCAGAAGACAGTGTTCTCTCTAAGCTGTGCGTGTGTGCGCATGCACACAACTCGCTGAGCGTGCGCACAGACATTGAAACGCACAAAGCAGCAGTGGTCCCTTTTTGCAGTTGTGGACTCAATCAATGTATGTTTCACCCATTAACTACATCATGTGCTGTGTTTTGAATGTTTAAATGTTTAATATCATTTTGAAGTAAAGTTAACACAAATGCTAATGTCATTTTCCAGTTATATATAAGTGACGCACAAAAATGATAAATTTCCTTCCAAAGTTGCACAGCCAAAATCTTTTGCCACACACAGCCTTCGTAAAATGACATGGAACATTGCCAGAAGAGTTTTCTAAACAGAATCAAACCATGGCAGCTGTTAATACCAAGTGTAAACTATGTATTTGTAGCACAAGAACATGTGTATGTGTGTATATATATATATATATATATATATATATATATATATATATATATATACACATACACATATACGGGTCCAATCCTGCTGGCACTCTGGTAATAAAACAACTTGCCCCGGTGCCATAAACAAATCTTCATATAACAACTCCAATGAAAGAAGGCACTCAGGAAACAGCGAAGTAAGATGAAACAAAAAGCGTGTATTGTTTTAAGCTTTCGGGGTTTGACCCCCTTCCTCAGAACACGACTACAGCCTGTAGTCGTGTTCTGAGTTAGGGGGTCAAACCCCGAAAGCTTAAAACAATACACGCTTTTTGTTTCATCTTACTTCGCTGTTTCCTGAGTGCCTTCTTTCATTGGAGTTGTATATATATATATATATATATATATATATATATATATATATATATATATATATATATATATAATGCATAATCATCTAAGGCCTAATTCAGCTTGGATTGCTAATTTGAGAAGTTGCAGGTGACCGTGTGGAGAAATCCACCGCATGTAAATTTATTGCTATCTACTCACAAATCCCATACCACTGAAGAGACTTTGCCTTCTGTGCATATATGAGTAGCTTTGAGGTTTCCACCAATCTGCATCTGAAACAGAATGAACAAGGCCGGCGCTGACATCACAGACCCTCCCTTAAAAATTGGCACACCTCCATTTTTTTTCTGACACTACCAGAAAATTGCCGGTTTCCACACCCTAACATTCTAAGTCGCTAATTTCCCTAATGCATGGTTAGTCATCTGATAATCAATTTGTGAATTATGTAATTAGCAACCCATGCTGAATTAGTGCCTAATTCCTTCAATAGTACATGTATTTCCAATAAAAGCTACAATTTTCAATAAAAAATGTCCACATTCAAAGCGAACACTTTAGATCACAATAAGAAGGTACAAAGTTAAAAAGTAGCATTTTCCTTCCACCTTAAAGAAAAACACACACACACACACACACACACACTACAAATGCAAGTTACGTTAGGTTAAATCGGAAAAAAAAACTTGTATGATGCTTATGAGCAAGAAACAGACAGGGTTCTTTACTCCATTGTAGCGCCATGTCAAATAAAACTTGTCTATGTGTATGAACAATATCTTCAAGTAGGCTTTTAGTTAGTTCTTATAGCACCTACTATCCTTTTAAAAAAATACAATTATTAACTTTCATCTACTTTTGTAAAACCAAAGGGTTGGCCCCATTCGTTAAACAAACAATGCTGGAGATTTCACTGAAATGTCCTGCTTACCTATCATCCTCACACAAAGTTATGGTCTCAATACTGGACCTCCTTATTTCCCATTTCATCAAACTACAATACATATATTTTTAATTTACATTAACTGATGCTGACCATTTTTGATGCCCTGCTCCATCCTATGGGAAAGAGATTCATGTCGTGAAGAAGCAGTCATAGAATTGTTCCGGTGATGTAGTATCTGCCATTGCAAATGGTAACACGCATACTTGCCTACCTGACCCCCTCCATGAGGGAGAAAATGCTTTGTTCCTGGACGTCCCTGGTAATATATGATTGCCAGCACCTGTGGTGACACATTTCTGATCAGTTACCTAGCTCCCCACAGGTGCTGGCAATCATACATTACCAGGGAAGTCCAGGAACAGAGCATTGTGCCCCTGATGGAGCGGGGCAGGTAGGTAATTATCTATAATAGTATATAGCAGTATATATATCAGGGTTGCCTACCTGCCCCTCTCCATCAGGGGCACAATGCTCTATTCCTGGACTTCCCTGGTAATGTATGATTGCCAGCACCTGTGGGGAGCTAGGTAACTGATAAGAAAGGTGTCACCACAGGTGCTGGCAATCATACATTACCAGGGAAGCCCAGGAGCAGAGCATTGTGTCCTCCTGGAGAGGGGCATGCTGGGAGGTATGGATAATGTAGGATTGCCAGCACCTGTGGGGAGCTAGGTAACTGATAAGAAAGGTGTCACCACAGGTGCTAGCAATCATACATTACCAGGGAAGCCCAGGAACAGAGCATTGTGTCCTCCTGGAGAGGGGCATGCTGGGAGGTATGGATAATGTATGATTGCCGGCACCTGTGTGGAGCTGGGTAACTGATAAGAAAGGTGTCACCACAGGTGATGGCAATCATACATTACCAGGAAAGCCCAGGAGCAGAGCATTGTGTCCCTCATGAAGGGGGTCAGGTAGGCAAGCATGGTAACTAACTCTCTCAACAATGCTTGTTGAATAGACCCCTACAGATACCTCCACACATTGAGATTTGCTGATAGTTCTGTGTGATGCTAGATTGCTCAGAACACTCAGCAAGATCGCTCAGCACACAGCGCTGTGTTAGCGCTGTTTGCTGAGCGATCGGTCAGGGCCAGTGTTCTCTGGTGAGAAGACTGGCCTTGACCAATTTATATCCAGCATGCTGGATATTAATTGCTGGGCAATATCGCATTGTTATGTCCCCTACACACTGAGCGATGTAAGGGCATTTTCTAAGTAATCTAGTGAGATCGCTTCGAAAAATGCCCCTAAATCGCTATCATAAATAACACTCCATAGTTCAAGTCTACTATTGTAAAAATAAATAAATACTGAAAACTTACTTGAAGGTCTCGGTCTCTCTTTGTTGCTGTGCTGCACTGCAGAAACAGGACCTGTAATACTATAAACAACCAGCTAAAATCATTATAACAAATACATACTTAGGCTTCCAGTTTACATAGATTACAGTGTGAGATTGAGTTTGCATAGAATTGTAATAGCTAATATTAGTGCTTCATTCCCATCCACGAGGTCTCATGAAAGCTAGCCATGTAGTGATAAGTAATAAAACCAAAGATGTAACTAGATGTGCAAAATAAAAATCCACCTGGCAATTACACAGTATTTTCAGTGCAGGGTCATTTTGTCGGATGCAGTCTAACCCCATTTCACACTCAGCAGCAAATTAACGGATTAAAAATGTCAACCCGGTAATTTGCTGAATTACACAAGTATTACTTCAGTTCGAATGGGTCAACCCGGGTTGCAAATCCCGGGTCGCCGACCCTGGTGAACACAAGCACACACACATACAGGTTGAGTATCCCGTATCCAAAACCCCAAATATTCCAAAAACTGTGGTTTTTCAGAATTTTTTTTGTTTGTTTGTTTTTTCCGTTTCCTGCCCCTTTTTTGATACTTACCACGTCCTCCGGCGTCCACGGCGGGCTTCAGGATCCTCTTCAGCGGCACCTCCCGTCCCAGTGGTGCATTGCGCGAGTGCGCTGGTGACGTCAGCAGCGCACCTGCAAACAAAACTCACGCAATGCAACCTAGGATGACTGAAGAGGATCCTGAAGGCTGCCGTGGACGCCAGGGGACCCGGTAAGTATGGTAAAAAAATATTCAAAAAAACTGAAAAATCCCTGATCTGAAATGCTCATGGTCCCGAGCATGTCGGATAAGGGATACTCAACCTGTTCCACCATAACGTGCTGACCAGCGGCAGCATCATGGTAGGCCAACATCACCGGCATGCGCCGATGCAATCGTATGTCGCCGGCATGACGTGACGCTACCGCTGGTCAGCACGTTATGGTGGTCTGTATAAATGTGTTTTATGTATTTGTGATTATTGTATGTCCTGATGAAGAAGCGTACACATTAAAGCTTCGATTTGTTGACCTATCTTAGTGTGTTATATTGTGAGTGCCACCATCATTTTGATTGTATATTGGACCCTTGACTGGGAGTACCACGGAAGGCACCAGGCAGGCTACTACTTATCCGGAGTGCCGTGGATTCTCTCCACACACACGTGTGTGTGTGTGTGTATGTGTAGAGGGAATCCACAGCACTCCGGATAAGTAGTAGCCTGCCTGGTGCCTTCCATGAGGCACAACACCCACGTGGCAGCCGTTACATACAGCGATGACGGCAGCACTCAGGTCTTTAAAATAAACCACAGGAGGCTCTTGTAGTTCAATGTTTCAGCGCTTGCAGCGCTTTTATCATGCTGTTCTTGATAAAAGCGCTGCAAGCGCTGAAACGTTGAACTACAAGAGCCTCCTGTGGTTTATTTTAAAGACCTGAGTGCCAACATTTCGGAGCACGTAGCTTCGTCGTCAGGCAACAAGTGAACAATTCAAATAAATGACACATACCTCTTAAATAAGATTCCAGATCACAGGGCGCCGTTCTCCGTTCTCCCTCCGCTGACAGGCGCTTGAGGATGACCTCAGCGTAGTTCCAGCAACTGCAGTAAAAATAGATACAATTAGATACAATTAAATGAAGCAATGTAAGCCCTTATGGTGTGTACAGATGGGCCGATATGGCTTCCGATATAGTGAACATCGGAAGCCATATTGCATGCAGATCATATGCTTTTTTAGGGCTTGCGAGCCCGATTACTTGCCGATGCGCACTCCCGTGTGAGTGCAAATCGGCAGTGAAATAGAGAGGGCAGCCAAGACTAGATAGTGCAGATCTGCATTATATAGTCTAAATTGTCCCTCTGCAGCATGCCGTGCGATGCGAGTCCCGATGCGATCTGATCGTATCGGGACTCACATCTCACGGCATATCCTGCAGCAGTTTTTCACAATTTTATTTTATTTTTTTAAACAGAATTGTTTGTACTTTACCACCACAATGGAAATGTGCTAAATTGGAGTTCTGTTTCACATGGGATGTTGCTATTGGTAACCAATCAGATTGGAGTTCTGTTTCACATGGGATGTTGCTATTGGTAACCAATCAGAAAATACTTTTTATTTATAAAGCAGCTTCTGGAATATAATAGATTGTATCTGATTGGTTGCCCATAGCAACATCCCATGTGAAATAGGCCTTCCCCCTGAGAATTGAATGGTGCTGTAAAATGCTGTGATACCACTTTTGGTTGATGGTACCAGTTACTCTGGTCTAGTCACAGACTTGGGATACAGCAAGAGAGCCCCCAACCATCACCCTTTCCCCTCCATATTTGTCAGTTGATATCACAGGGCTTTATTTACTAAGTGGTGGATTTTTAGATCAGACGCAAAGCTGATCTGTAAGTTGTTGATCCAGAACTACTCATAGAGCAGCTAATTCAACCCCTCTGCCGATGGTGGGCACTAATGCCCTTGTGCAGACCCCTGCTGCGAGCACCTTTGGTGATATTCTCAATCACTGGGGTACTCGCACAGTGATTAACAGGCAGGGGGTGTTCTGGGGTGGGCATCCAGCGTTTCATGGGTGTGTCCACAAAAACGGTGGGCGCACTCATAGAAACGCTGTACAGGCCCCAGGGAAAGCAGGCGTTCCCCGGCCTGTTCAGGGTGGATGATGTCACATGACATCAGTGCCGGCTCCCGATTCAAAGAAAACCACTGCAGCTGAAAAGACGTAAGCTACAGCTGCAAGCGGATTTGTACACTTACACGTCAGCTCGGAAGTGCCCGCACAAAGGAAAAATCCTCCGATGGTTACTTATATCGGAGGATTTTTCCTCTGTATGAGCACTTGCAAGCTGACATGTAAGCTCACTGGAGAGGTATGCTTCCACAGAACCTCTGCGGGAGGTGGTACTTCTATATAGGCAAGCAGGGGGTGCAAAAATCATTGAAATGTACCTTTCAGAGGAAGAATACATCTCTTCATGACCTTGTCCTCTGGTTAATAAACTGATGAGTGGCAGCACTGATGGTGTATTGATAACCATTCCAGCCCCCCCCACCCCCCCCCCCCCAAAAAAAAAAAAAAACAGGGAGGACCATGTAAATGGTCAGTTCCCCCTCCCCTCCCCCCTCTAAAGCGTGGTAGTGCTAGGAGCTCCATAAAAAAAAAAAGAAGCAGGCTTAGTTGGTGGGGGAGAGAGGTTGCAGACTGTGTTATACTTACCGCTGGTCGCTGCTCCCGGCTCCGGACTCCCGCTGTCACTCACAGACACAGTCCCCGCTGCTGCCACTGCTCCTCTCCGTCCACGCAGCACGCTGTCCTCCTGCTCCGTCCGTGGCTGCGCTTCCCAGCTTCCGCTCACTCTGCTGCTGCTGCTGCCGGGTACCCACACAGCCCCGCGCGGTACCCGGCATGCTGAATGACGTCGCGCACTAGGGCGACGCCCCCGAGATATGACGCGGGCGCATGCGCAGTGCGTATTGGGGGGGGGAATGGCACAAAAACCGGGAGGAACGGATGGCCTTGCGGGAGAGCGGGAGGAAGAGTGCAAAACCGGGAGACTCCCGCTAAATGCGGGAGAGTAGGCAAGTATGCCCCAAGGTCCCAGCATGGCCTGCCAGACGGAGAGATAACCGATGGGGCACTGGATGGGCACACCGGGAGGAGGGTAGGGAAATGCGGGCACGACACTCACCTACACACGAACTATGCCCCTGTAGCCGGATGTGAATTCAGAAGTAACTTGCTGGCCTGAAATGATGCGGGACAGCAGTCAGTGACATCACTGACCGGCGCGGCTTCTCCACCGCTAGTATATACCTTACCGGCGCACCCCCGCACGGCACCTGGGGCACGCATTCACTATGACAGCCCGGCGGCACCTTCCTTGGCGCGCGCTTTGAGTCCCCCTCACATCACAGTCACACAGCTCGCGCATGGTACACAGTACACGCAGGGGGCGCGGTCACGCGCTGGCCAATGCGATGGATGGAATCAACCAAGTGCGTCATCATAACGACTGCTTTAAATTTCCCCTTCATTCTCCGAAGTGGCGGTAGGGATGGCCATCGACGCATACTCCATCGATGGTTCCCATCGATGGCAGTTTATGCAGGAACCATCGATGGCTATAAACCATTCTATCGGCAGCCATCGATGGTTCCCACCGCATACCTCCCAACTGTCACGATTACAGCGGGACAGTCCCGATTTTCGGGTCCTGTCCCGCTGTCCCACCCGCGGCAGGCATTGTCCTGCTGCGGGGGGTGGCAGTTGGGAGACCCCCCAATCTAATAGAATAGACGCTGTGCGCACAGCGTCTATTCTCGTATGAAAATGATATTGCGGCTAATTAGCATAATCCGCGCCCTCATTTGCATACGCCCGCCCCCTTTTCCCCCACCACAGAAGTTGGGAGGTATGCCATCGTGTACTTGCGCATGCGCAAAGATAGAACGGGCGGCCGCTGCTGCTGGGAGGTGCGCGCATGCGTGATAGAACTATACCTGATGCGCTGGATAATAATGCGTCAGGTTAGTTCTATCACGCATGCGCGCACCTCCCGGCGGCCGCCCGGCCTTCCACTGCGCATGCGCAAACAGTAGACGATGGGCACCATCGAGACCGGCCGGCTCGGCTGCCTGGCCTGTCTTGTTTCCGGGGGAGTGGTGCAACGTCTGCTTCCCCGGGCTGCACTGTCTGAGAGATGTCACCAGGCAGGCCAGGCCACCCCCGCCACCAGTGCGCGCATGCGCACAAACAACTTTGTTTGTTCAAGTCAAGAGACAGTCCCGAGTCTCCCAGACCAGTGCCGCTGCGGCTGCGCCGCATGATGACAACATAATTCTAATTCAGAAAGTCACACTCCAGGACTCGGAGTAGCCGTGCAGCTGGCCAGCAGGGTAAAAAAATTGTATATATTGACATCGGATGCCATCCATCGATGGCATCAAACTATTCGACCCTCGCCTATCGATGCCCAAAACATCGAGCACTAGGTCCCGACCATCGATGTTTTGGGAACATCGATAGTCGATGGCCATCTCTAAGTGGCGGTACTTAAAGTAGTGAGTGGCCTATACCAGCTGTGCGGCCTGTCTGTTATGCTTGCCCATACACTTATGCGATCAGATGCGATGTCCCATCGCATCTGATCGCATCAAGTGGTGCCCAGTGAAGCACCCGATGTCGAATGCCACCCTGTGATGGACATGGGGTGCGGGAAGAGGGGTGGTGTGGGGCTGTGTAGGCAGGACCGGAGTTTGTCGCTGCAGGACTTGTCAGCAGCAGCAGTGACTTTGAAACACTGGACCGCCCTCTGGTGTTTTTTTCCTTTGTAATTCAGTCATTAAGCACAGAGATAAGGGACAAACACACAAGTGTTTGCGTATCTGCGCATGTGTGAACGCCTCGCACGTCCGAACACAGAGTGAGGTCCGTGCAGAAACCAATCGTACAGAACCATCCGAGCAAGGGGTGGAGAGGGACGTGAAGGGCTGTTTGGGCTCATTACCATATGCGTTCGCCCCGCGTTTCATGGGCGTTCCCATGAAACCGCTGGGCGTACATATGGTAATGCGGCCATGACGCACATGTGGGGGGCGGACAACTGACATAGTCAGATGTCAGCTGCCCGCCCATATCCCTGCTTTCATACGGAAAAATGTTCTTTAGAGAAAAATTAAAAGTAAAATATCTCAGATTCTCAATTTCTTTTGTGGCAGACGTCAGGGGCCACAGGGATAACAGTGGGTAGAGAGTGAGGTCACGACCAATTCCAGCACCAGAAAGGTTAAAAACTTCTGGCTGCTCAGAGACAACCCAGGCTCCTCCCCTCCTTTACCCCGCCTCCTAGGCTAGCTACTTTCAGTTTTAGTTGTGCTGCTCCGCCTTCTGCCCCACTGGACCAACAGGGACACTTTGAGTGGCGTTGGTGTGCGGGGCCGCCCGGCAAGCGCCAGACCCCCGCCATTTTACCGGTGCTGCATGAGTCATATCCCAGGCGGCCATTTGCTAGTAGGGTGAGGGAGCCTCTCCTCACACAGCCCCTCCCCCGGAGACAGGAGCTAGGATATACCCACGTGCGTTTCCTGCCCTGGTCTCTTCCTGCCTGCTTTCTGCACGTGCAAGAGGGACACAGAGAGCTTCCTGCCATTCTGCAGTTCCA
This sequence comes from Crinia signifera, assembly GCF_055691185.1. Taxonomy (NCBI): domain Eukaryota; kingdom Metazoa; phylum Chordata; class Amphibia; order Anura; family Myobatrachidae; genus Crinia; species Crinia signifera. Next base: position 103,903,713 of record NC_139220.1, on the reverse strand, counting down.
TCTCTTCACGGCTGGGCCATCTGGACAATTCCCCCCTGTACCTCTCCTTCAAGCTTACCAGGTTACAGTAATTTATGCTCCTGCCCACTGCGGAGCCCAGTGCCAGATTTTTATTTGCATTGTATGCCTTTGTATGTGTGCTGTGTCTCCTATTGTTTTAACACTATCACTGCCTGTCAGATGTATATTGTGTTAATTGTTACAATCAGCTGCCTCTTGTACAATGTCAGAGGACAGCGGTGATGACACATGGGCCCTATATTGGTGTGTTGCAAGGCGGGCATCCCCCAGCTTGTGGAGGGGTTATGCTTACAATGTATAAAGACGCATGCGCAGCCTCCTGTGGCAGGTTCCTCTCAGGAACCTGCCTGGGCCCATGTTACCCAGCTCATGTCGCAGTTAATAAACAAGCTTTCTTCTGCACCGTCCCTGCAGCCAAGTCCGAGTCTCGGGCATGTGGCCCCCCCCCCCCCCCGAGGAGCCTGCCTGGGCGCGTGCATGGGTCAGGGGGATTCCTTCCACCCTCCTCCATCAGGACACTGATGCAGATGACACTGATGAGGAGGAGGAACAACTCATTGACGACAGGGTCGATGGAGATGCTGACGAAGCCTCAAAGGGCGAAACCCCAGCCAGCATCGATGTGGGGGCACTGGTAACTGCGGTTAGAGACGTCTTAAATTTACTTGACGCCTCTGAGCCCGCTCAGTCTGCGGGCCCATCCTTCAAGCATCCCAAGCGGACTCTGACAGTTTTCCCTAAGTCTACTGAACTAGAGGATGTCCTTGGGGAGGCCTGGGTTTTGCCAAATAGGAAGTTTCCGCTCCCTAAGCGGTTTCATTCCTTCAACCCACTCCCTCCAGTGGATAGGGTGCGCTGGGAGACTGCTACTAAGGTGGATGCGCATATCGCTAAGATTGTGTGTTCCAATACTCTCCCCATTCCAACCACCTCCCTTAAAGGATCCCGCTGACCGAAAGTTGGAGAACTTTCTTAAGCTCATCTTTACAACTTCTGGGGCGGTTGCGCGGCCTACTCCGGCATCTGCCCGGGTGGTGAAGGCCATGATAAAATGGATTTCTGCCCTCACTAATATTATTGCAGAGGGGGATCGTGTAGATAACATGTTACCTATTCTTGACACCATGGGGGAAATTTACCAATATGAAAATATTACGTACAAATTCGTAAAAAAAAGGTGTATTTCTGCCTACGAATACACCTTTTTTCTACTAATCCATTTTGGTAAATGTCCCCCCATGGATCAAGCTGCACTATATTTGGGGGAGGCCGCAATAGAGGCAGTGGCGGCACGACGGTCTCTGTGGCTCCGCTCTTGGAAAGCGGATGCTGATTCCACACAAACTATTGAGGTGTTACCTTTTACGGCTGCCTCAAAGGTGGCTTTCCTGCCATCCACTCCTACTCCATGTCCCCGACCGACATTCCAGTCCTTTCGTTTATAGGGCAGGGATAGGTGGCAGTCGTTCACAAAGGCTCAGCCCCAGCCCGCAAAGTCCTCTAAAGCCAAGGGAAAACGTCCATGGGCCACCAGACGCCCTGACGACAAGCCCGAGAATAAGCCCTCAGCATGAGGGGGCGGCACTCCACCTGGGGGATCCCAGGGTGGGGGGTCGCCTGCTATGGTTTTCGGACGTGTGGCTATAATCCACGACAGATGCGTGGGTTTGAGATGTGGTCTCAAAAGGCTATTCCATAACTTTTCGCCGTTGACAGCCAAGCTCGTTCTTTTCAACAAGTTCTCCCAAAAACTTGGAAAAGCGCACAGCTCTTGTTATGCGAAGGGGACCCCTGCCGGACCCTAACTCCGTTGCCTCAGACAGGAGTCAGCAGCTGTGTGCAGAGCTAGACTTCACCTGGGCCCGTCTCGGCTGGGGAGCGAGTTAGGCCCGCTCCGCTCCGCTACAGGCAGGTCTTAAGGTTGGACAACACCAGCTGCTGAGGCCAGGAGAGCACAAGGGCAAAGCTAACTATACCTACAGAAGGCAGGGGGACCCCGGACGCCTGGCGTGTACTAAACGTAACAATACGTGAAGATGGTACTAAATGTAAATGGTAAACAAGGAAGCAACAATGCTACAAAGATGGGATAATATCACAACAACTGAGGGCAACAATGCCGAAGATGGAATATAAAGATAAAAGATACAGCTGGCAGCAATGCTTCTAACCAGGTGGAATATGGAGCTAGAAAGCACTGACAACCAGGTCCTCTGATGACACTTATCTGTAGCCGGACACAGGTAAACGGGACACGGCACGAGGAACAGCACGAGGCACGACACAGAACGGGAAGGCACAGGACTGCAGAGTACTTCTGGAACCAGGAACACCAAGGCACACTAAGGTATGACCAAAGCTATAACCGGCGTCTGTTCCCAGCAGACGCCAGCTATTTATTTGAATCTGCCGCCTGTGATTGTGCTGACGTCAGCCGCGCTGACGCCGCACGCTGCTTGGAGACTCGAGAGCGTTGCCCAGCAACGCCCCGACGTCCAGCAGCCGGAACCACGGAGCCGGAAGCTCGGGGCGTTGCTAGGCAACGCCCCCGACGCTCCCCCGGCGCTCCCCCGGCGCTCCATCTCCGCCGCCCGTCCCGGACGTGACATCACGCAGAGGCGCTCTGGGACGGCGGCGGCTGACAGTACCCCCCCCTTGAGGAGAGGTCAACTGACCTCCAAGTCCTGGCTTCAACGGATTTTGCTTATGAAATAATTGTTTTAAGGATGGAGCGTGAAGGTCCTTGTCCGGGACCCAGGACCTTTCCTCAGGTCCATAGCCCTTCCAATGGACTAGAAAGAACAAACGCCCGCGAGTGATTCTCGAATCTAGAATACTATCGATCACAAACTCCTTGATGCCTTGACGAATTACTGGGGCCGGCCTGTAAGCACGTGGCCGATGGGCAGGTTTAAGCAATGAGGCATGGAACGTGGGATTGACCTTCAGAGAGCGTGGAATCTGGAGTCGAAAGGCCACAGGATTGATCCTCCTAATGATCCTGTAGGGACCGATAAAGCGAGGACCCAACTTCTTGGATGCCTGATGGATATTAATATTCCTGGTGGATAGCCACACCCAGTCTCCGACTTTAAACGAACAAGGTCTCCTGTGACGGTCGGAGAAGCGCTTTGCGGCCGTGGTCGCAGAGAGGAGAGCCCTACGGACCATAGCCCAGATACTTCTCCTACTGGTCACCCACCTCGAATTACCTGTTCTGGCGGGAACAGGATCAAACGAATTGGCCCGAGGGTGGAAACCATAGTTACACAAAAATGGAGACATTTTGGTGGCAGAATGCCAGCCATTGTTGTAGGCAAACTCTGCGAATGGCAGATTTTCCACCCAATCCTGTTGGGACTTTGATACATAACACCGCAGGAACTGCTCGAGTGTCTGATTCACACGTTCCGTCTGCCCATTAGATTGTGGATGATAGGCCGAAGATGGACTGAGCTTAATCTGTAACGCAGAACACATAGACTTCCAAAACTTGGCCACAAATTGAACGCCCCTATCTGAGACGATATCAGTAGGAAGACCATGCAAGCGAAAAATGTGGCATAAAAACAAAGAGGCCAACCTTTCCGCGGAAGGTAAACCAGTCAAGGGGACAAAATGTGCCATCTTACTGAATCGGTCTACCACCACCCAGATGGAATCACACCCCCTGGATAATGGTAAATCAGTTATAAAATCCATGGAAATGTGTGACCATGGCCTCCGGGATATTGACAAGGGAACCAACTGACCAATGGGCGAAGAACGGGGAGTCTTATTCCTGGCACAAACGTCGCAGGCAGCTACCCATACCTTGACATCCTTCCTCATGGTGGACCACCAGACAGCTCTTGATAACAAAGATAACGTTTTATCACTGCCGGGATGACCCGCTGATTTACATTGATGAAACTCCAAAAAAAATTTTTTGCGGAGCTCCAAAGGTACAAAGAGTCTACCTTCTGGCACGGCCTTCGGAGCCGAAGCTTGTGCCAACATGACTTGATCCATAAGGCTATGAGTAACCCCAGCAATAATACAAGAGGCAGGAATAATAGACTCTGGTTGTAAATGCGGTTCTTGGACAGCGGAAAAACTTCTAGAAAGAGCATCGGCAACGACATTTTTTGACCCTGGCCTATAAGTAATAATGAAATTAAATCGGGCAAAAAATAATGTCCACCTAGCCTGCCTCGCATTGACTCTCTTGGCTGATTGGAGATATGCCAGATTTTTATGATCTGTTATGATGGTAACCTGAAACCTGGCTCCCTCCAGCCAATGTCGCCATTCCTCTAAGGCTGCTTTGATGGCGAGAAGCTCCCGATTGCCGACATCATAATTACATTCCGCTGAGGAAAATTTCCGAGAAAAAAAAGCACAAGGATGTAAGAACCCATCCTGCCTATCCACCTGTGAGAGGACTGCCCCAATCCCTACTTCTGAGGCATCAACTTCCATGACAAAGGGTAATTCAGGATTGGGATGCCTCAGAACCCCGGCGGAAAGAAAGGCTGCCTTCAACTTACTAAAGGCGTTAACAGCGGCATCGGACCAGACTGAAGGATTGGCGTCCTTTTTGGTTAATGCAACAATGGGGGCTACAATATCAGAGAAGAATGGAATAAATCTCCTATAATAGTTAGCAAAGCCCAAGAACCTCTGAGTGGATTTGAGGTTAGATGGTTGAACCCAATCCTTAATGGCCTGAAGCTTTACTGGGTCCATTTGAAAACCCCGAGGGGAAATAATGTAACCCAGGAAAGAAATGCTCTCCACCTCGAACTCGCATTTCTCCAACTTGGCATACAAATTGTTCTCCCTCAATTTTTTTAGAACTGCGCATACATGCAAGCGGTGCTGCTCCAGTGATGGGGAGAAGATCAAAATATCATCCAGATATACTACGACAAAAACCCCCAAAAACTCCCTCAAGACGTCATTAATAAAATCCTGGAACACTGCAGGTGCATTAGCGAGACCAAAGGGCATAACCAAATACTCATAATGTCCTGAATGCGTATTAAACGCAGTTTTCCACTCATCACCGGCTTTAATGCGGATTAAATTGTACGCCCCTCTCAAATCAATTTTAGAAAAAATGGATGCCTTACGAAGCTGATCAAAGAGTACAGATATGAGTGGAAGAGGATACGAATTTTTTACTGTAATGGCATTGAGCTGTCTAAAATCAATGCACGGGCGAAGGGAGCCGTCCTTTTTCCCCACAAAAAAAAACCCGGCTCCGACGGGTGATTTTGAGGGCCTAATGAACCCTTTCTTCAGGTTTTCCTCAATATACTCCTCCATCGCCTTCTCCTCAGGAAGGGATAAGGAGTATAATCGCCCCTTGGGAAGTTTGGCCTCAGGAATGAGATTAATGGCACAATCATATGGTCTATGAGGGGGCAAGACGTCTGCTTCTTTTTTGGAAAACACATCGGAAAAAGACAAATAAGGTTCAGGTAACCCAGAAACTGAGGGAGTCACCATGCGGACTGGCAGGGCTAAACAATTATGAGAACATTGCTCACCCCAACTTACAAGTTCCCCTGACTGCCAATCAAAATGTGGGTTGTGTAGTTTAAGCCATGGTAATCCCAGCACTACGGGTGTAACAGGACTATGAAAAATAAAAAAGGATAAGAGCTCGGAATGGGTAACCCCAACCTGGACCTGTAGGGGAACGGTGCGCTGTGTAATAACTCCATTGGGCAATCGATTGCCATCTAAGCCATACACTGAAATCTCTGGAGATACTGGTATGAGGGAAATCCCCAGTTCTTTGGCTAACTGGGAGTCCAGAAAATTACCCGCAGCCCCACAATCAATAAATGCCTGGCCATCCCACCTATGAATCTCAGAACAAATACATATGGGGATTAATAACGAATTACTGGGAGATATAAGAGATAGGCCTGATAGGATGTCTCCCCGCATCCTCAGGCCTTGGCGTTTCCCGGGCGCTCAGGACAAGCATTTACCAAGTGTCCCCGCACCCCGCAGTATAAACAGAGGCCCTGAGCACGTCGTCTGGCCTTCTCCTGCGGAGATAAGCGAGCTGCGCCCAACTGCATAGGTTCCCCAAGGTCAACAGCAGAATCCTCGGGGACACTGGGCAATGGCACCAACCCTGCCCCTCGCTCTGAGCGTCTCTCACGGAGCCGGCGATCCACCCTGATAACCAGCTGCATGAGATCGTCCAAGGACATTGGTGTGGGATACTGTACCAAGGAATCTTTTATTTGGTCAGACAGCCCAACCCTAAATTGGGAGCGTAAAGCTGGATCATTCCACCCTGAATCATTAGCGTATCGCCGGAATTCAGAGCAATAGGCCTCTGCCACCTGGCGACCTTGTTTGAGAGATCGAAGGTGAGCTTCTGCTGCGGCTGCCTTATCTGGGTCATCATATAAAATCCCCATTGCCTGGAAAAAAGACTCCACGGACCGGAGAGCCGGACTGTCTGACTTCAGCCCAAATGCCCACGTCTGTGGATCCCCCTGGAGGAGAGAAATAACCAACCCCACTCTCTGTATTTCAGACCCGGAGGACAGGGGCCGTAACCGAAAATATAATTTACAGCTCTCTTTAAAATTAAAAAACTGATGTCTATCCCCAGTGAACCGATCAGGAAGGCTCATTTTGGGTTCTTTAACAGACATAGCCGTTGCAGGAGCTGCTCTACGAACCTCCTCCTGAGACTCAACTCTGAGAGTGAGATCCTGCAACTGCTGAGTAAGGTGGTGTAACTGTTCAGCAAAAACCTGGGCCGGAACCCCCGCATTGGGATCCATGCTAAACCAAGAGATACACAACCACTGTAAAGGTAATATGGTTGTGTTACAATATTATCTGGCCGGTTATAATGTTATGCGAAGGGGACCCCTGCCGGACCCTAACTCCGTTGCCTCAGACAGGAGTCAGCAGCTGTGTGCAGAGCTAGACTTCACCTGGGCCCGTCTCGGCTGGGGAGCGAGTTAGGCCCGCTCCGCTCCGCTCCAGGCAGGTCTTAAGGTTGGACAACACCAGCTGCTGAGGCCAGGAGAGCACAAGGGCAAAGCTAACTATACCTACAGAAGGCAGGGGGACCCCGGACGCCTGGCGTGTACTAAACGTAACAATACGTGAAGATGGTACTAAATGTAAATGGTAAACAAGGAAGCAACAATGCTACAAAGATGGGATAATATCACAACAACTGAGGGCAACAATGCCGAAGATGGAATATAAAGATAAAAGATACAGCTGGCAGCAATGCTTCTAACCAGGTGGAATATGGAGCTAGAAAGCACTGACAACCAGGTCCTCTGATGACACTTATCTGTAGCCGGACACAGGTAAACGGGACACGGCACGAGGAACAGCACGAGGCACGACACAGAACGGGAAGGCACAGGACTGCAGAGTACTTCTGGAACCAGGAACACCAAGGCACACTAAGGTATGACCAAAGCTATAACCGGCGTCTGTTCCCAGCAGACGCCAGCTATTTATTTGAATCTGCCGCCTGTGATTGTGCTGACGTCAGCCGCGCTGACGCCGCACGCTGCTTGGAGACTCGAGAGCGTTGCCCAGCAACGCCCCGACGTCCAGCAGCCGGAACCACGGAGCCGGAAGCTCGGGGCGTTGCTAGGCAACGCCCCCGACGCTCCCCCGGCGCTCCATCTCCGCCGCCCGTCCCGGACGTGACATCACGCAGAGGCGCTCTGGGACGGCGGCGGCTGACAGCTCTGGAGCAGGCCATACAAAAACTACTGTCGGCAGGCGTCATAGCTCCCGTTCCGGTGTCGCAACAAGGCACAGGTTTTTACGCCAGTCTTTTCTTGGTGCGGAAGCCCAATGGGTCCTTCCGTCTCATTCTAAATCTAAAGAACCAGGGTGTCCGGATTCTTCCATATCTGGACGATCTGTTGATCCTGGCACAGTCTCCTCAGGTTCTCCAGGCACACTTGACCAAGGTTGTAGCGGTCCTGGAACACCACGGCTGGGTTATCAACTGGCCCAAGTAATCCATTATTCCTACTCAATCCATGGTTCACCTAGGGGCTCTGTTGGACACAGTCAATCAGCGGATTTACTTGCTGGAGGTAGGCTCGGCAGTCCCATGTTCAGCATCTTCTCTCACTCAGGTGTGTCTCAATCCATGCCTGCATTAGGGTCCGGGGCTCCATGGTGTCAGCAGCGGCACGGGGCTGGGGAGATCAATGCTGATCTCCCCGGCGCTGACCTTCCGGCACAGCGATCGCCGGGGAAAGCCGCTGGTCGCAGGAGCATGCTCCAGCGACCAGCGACCAGCAGGGAGTGCACACGGGAGCGCGCAGCTGGCGATTTATCGCCAGCTGCGCTCCAAATCACTGGCAATATGGTCGCTCAGCGACCATATTCCCAGCGATTTTACCTAATATTGCTCCCGTGTGTACACACCATAACTCTCTCTTTGTCCTCTATGGATTTCAAAAGAGAGGTTGGCCTGCTACAAAGCAGACTATTGCCCGGTGGCTGAGGTCTGTTATCAAGCAAGCTTACTTGGGCACCTCCCTCCCGGTTCCAACGGGGGTCCAGGCTCATTCCACGAGGTCTGTGGTTGCGTCTTTGGCTGTTAGGGGTGGTGCAACAGCAGAGCAACTTTGCCAGGCGGCAATTTCTTGCGCTTCTACGCGTTTGATACATTTGCCTGACAAGACTCGGCATGAGCCTGAGCTTACATAGTTAGCGTAGTCAGTCAGGCTACCCTGTCAGTATCAGTGCCGTGTTCCTGCTCATTAGCGGCTAGCTGGAGCTTACGTAGTTAGCGTAGTCAGTCAGCGTTACGCAGTTAGCATAGTCAGTAAGCGTTTATTACATTGTGTGGGAACCATTGACCATTTTTAACCTGCCTGACATGACAGGTGTGAATGTGTTCCTGAAACGGGTGCCGAACGGGGTCCCGACAGTCATTTACCTGATGTCGGGATCTCGACAGTCAAAACCCCGACACATGGGGGGCCCGACGGCCACCAGCTATTCTCCCAAGACCCCCATAGAGGGAGAATAGAATAGGCGGCGAGTGTAGTGAGCCACCGTGCCCACAGCGTAGCAAACGCAGTGAGACCGCAAGGGGCTTTGTTGCGCTCACCATGCTGTCTGGGTCCGGCCAGTCAGGATCCCGACGTTGGGATAATGACTGTCGGGATCCCGACTGTTGGAACCCTATACCACACCCCCTGAAACACCCCCCACTATCTACGTCAGCCCGAAGTGTGGTGAGCCCCGCAAGGGGACGCTGTACGAGAACTCCCGACCTGTTCATACTTGTCGGTGTGGAGTTGATTTTATAAAGTGTGGCGAGTGCAGCGAGCCATCGAGCCCCCGTGAGGGGACGCTGATTACTTGACGTGTAATCTGCGTCCCCGCGCAGGGCTCGCTACACTCGCCACGCTTCGGGCTCTGTGGCTCACCGTGCTCACCACACTTTATAAAATCAACTCCACGCGGATATGGATAGTGGGGGTATGAACAGGTCAGGAGGACGCGTACCGCGTACCCTCGCAGGGCTCGCTGCGCTCATCACGCTTCGGGCTCACGTGGATAGTGGGGTCTTGAAATGGAGGCATTTGCCAGTATGTAAAGGAAACAAGAATCACCCCAGGTGATAAAGGCGCTTAACGGGGTGGGCTGCTCACACTGAGGGGGGGGGGGGGGGGTAGTTCAGTCCCCTTACAACAGGATATACAAAAAGAAAAGGGTTTGTGGAGCGCTTGGGGTAATATTGGTTTGTGAAATTTTAAAAATGATCAGATGGGTATTACATAAAAGTACAAAGTCATTTAATTATACACATAAAATGATAACACAATTGTTAAAAATAATGGTAAAAATGATGCTGCAATATTATATGGCACTCATTGGCATGCAATAAAACCACTTAGAAAGGACAAAGAATACTTAAGTGAGTCCCGATTGTTGCAAGAATATGCTCTCCTCCTGAGGAGTATTGGTAATCCCCACAAATAAGGTAGGACAATTGGGGTGATCCGGATTAGACTGGTATTGGGGTGTCCATTTGTCCTGCTGGAGACCTTGGTTCTTTGATCCACTGGTGGGCAAAAGATGGAATACCTCACTTCTTGGATAGGCTCCAATGATTGAGCAGGTGGTGATTCGGATTTGTATATCCAGTTGGGGGTTCCAGATTGGGTGTTGAGGTAGTCCGTGGGGGGACAGGAGGAGTAGCTGGTTCAAGGGGGTTATAGGGAATTGTTCAGAGTCCAAGTGGTGCTGTTAATGGCTGACGCGTTTCGTTGTGCTGGGACAACTTTATCAAAGGTATGCCACAGTTGGTATGCTCAGGATTTATATACCCACTGACAGGAAGTGCATCATCACACATACAGAAATCAATTACCCAATTGATCATATAAAAATAGGCGTCTCTACACTGCTGAACAGAGACTAGTGTTGGGAAATCATATAGGAGGCAGTCATAATACAGAAATCAATTAAAAATACATACAATATCGATAAAAGTGAGAGAATAGTGCCACTTCCGCACGCCGCGTCCAACATCCGGGCGGTGGAACGCATGTACCTAAAAGGTTTAGTTCCTGTTATCACATTGCGCCTTAATAAGTGTTTCTATTGGAAGCCCTATTTCCGGGTTGTGGAGAGGTAGAGGAATGGAGAGTGTGCGGACGGCTAGACATACAGCGTCCGCCGTCACTCTCTAAGTGCCGGATCATCACTTCCGGTCTTTGAAACGCAAGCAGGAAGTACCCGACTTCCTGTCCTTGCATGATGGAATAAACACTATAAAGCCTCTTAGAGAACGAGGCGCCCAAGTTTATTATGAGGCTTTTTGATATTCTAATATTGGTGTACATTTAATAGTGATCAGATATCAGAAATCCAACAGTAGTTTAGTGAATAATCAATAGTCATAATACTGCGTGCTGGCCAGTATGTAATATGGAGCACTGGCAAATGCGTCCTTTATGAATTAATGAGAAGCACAAGCAGCTGAGACGCTTGTGCATTTCAGGCAGATGGAGCGCCTCTCCGCCGGTGCCCGCATGATCGCCTCTCTGCCAGCGTCCACCAGCGTAGGGGATCTGGCGGTTACCGGCGTTGTGTGGGAGGTGCTCATAGACTTGCCAGGGACACCAGGGACAGAGCTGCAGCTCGCGGACTACGCAGGGCTGCCGTTGGGCTATGCTGATAACGTAGCTTAGCCTACGCTCAAAACATAGCGTAGGCTGCCGCCGTGAAACTACGCTGTGAAACTACACAAGTACCTTTTTACAAATACTCGACAGGCACTTGTATATTCAACCGAAAAGCTGCGAAAAGTGCTGATTTTACATCTGTCAGAAACATTGTCACGGATTAAATAACCCCCTAAATTGTGTACATATGTATAATGTATACCTAGCCCTCAAGTGCATTGTCTTAAGCCCCCATACACTAGTCTGTCTTGTCTTAAGAACAAGTCGGACCTGATTTCCCCCGGCAGCTCCCTGAGAGGGCTCATGATCTGGCACATGTAACTCCCAGGGAGCAGCAGGTGAGTGGCAGGAGAAAAATTTTAAAAGAACGGGTAGACGCTGATTGGCCCCCCAGGCCAGAGTTTGTAGAGCAGGGAGAGCGCCTCTCCTGCCTGTTGCTTCCACGCTCTGCAGATAGGTGTGTGCCAGTGGTGCGGCAGCACTGTTGAGTTTTATTTTAGGGATCATATATCTCTCTTATCCCAATAATGGTTATTGAGATTGAAATATTATATAAAATATATTTATTATATCTGGTATTGATATAATAACATATATATTTGACATCTGCAATTATATTCTAATAGACTTTACAATACAATATGCAGAGTACTTGTCATAATTTGATTCCCCAAATATGAGAGTTCTAGACTTGTAATTTTAGCTCCAATTGGAGGATTTTATTTATAGGCAAAACAAACCATACAGAATAATTTTAACACAGTAATTGATGTATATGCTATTATATATATATTTATATACGCCTCCTTGCTTATATTACCTAAAACAACATTAAACAATTGACAGACTTAAGACTGCTATAAAACTAACATAAATTGTAGACTTCAGTATTCCATAACTTTATCAACAACTGAACATTTATATCTACCATGATTACTCACTCACTCCAGCCCATCGCTTCTAGGTTCCGTTCCTCTCTCCTGCTCGTGGCTCACATCTCTCCTCCTGACTCACTGAATGGGTTTCTTGCTGACTGTCCGTGTGTGTCTGTGAGAGTGTCTGTGTGTCTATGTCTACTCTATCTCTCTCCTTATATCCCAAATACGCAGAATGAAGTTCCCTGTTCTCATGACGTTATTGAATTTATGGATGCTAATGGTGACAGGGTCTCCTGCTTGTCTGGACGCTAGTGGTAATCTCCATTGCGAGATCTCCTGTTTCTGGTCTCTCCCTGTGCATCAATCTATTTTACACTCCTGTTGTCAAAATACACAATAGTGTCCTGTCTGTCCTGCAAAGTAACTTGGATGATGTACTAGCAGCTACATTCTCCAGAAAGGAAACCAGATGGCTGGAGTCTGGCCGATAGTGTCTATATAATATTGCTTAATTTTTAAATATAGATATATCTGGTGAGGGTAACAACACTCTATCTGCTTAATAGTATGCTTTAGACATTTTGTCTCCTAAATTAATTCAGTTGCATTTGATATGTTACAAAGTGGTCATTCATATTATTTAGTATACCCAAAAGCTATACTACGATGTCTAAACATTAAACTCTGATGTCCTAATTATTAAGCTATTCCTATTTTTATATACACATACATAATATATACTATGGTTAAAATCACATTACATTAATGATGGTATAAAACAATATCTATATGCCTATATGGTAACAGTCCCCCGCTTGTGACCATGAGAAATTATTTTGATTGGTCACACAGTAAATTACCATAATTGCTTCATATATATATTTTCAAACATTCTTTTCCCAACTCTCCTAACCATACATTAACCATTGGTATGAAATATCCTTCATTTAATTAACCTATTTTACCCTATAATAACTAAATTTGACCAGGGACAGAGGTTATTTATATTCAGTATTCATGAGGAAAATATTTTCATTGCTACAGACAGTTATATGCCACGCCAAAAGCTTGCCTTGTCGATCTTGTTTGGTCGATGAGTGAGGACACTTTCCTTGTACTGTTGATCACAGTGATTTCCTGGCTGAGGGCTGTCACTTGTGTGGGTTGCAGTTCTTGGAGACACTTTACATTTGCAGTATGGTGGACGTAGAAGTAGAATTCTTCTTCGAGGCTGTTGACTTGCTTGACATGTTGCTTTACATGTATAGAGGGAATGTGTGTGGCCCTTGGAGTGCTGTGGTCTTGATAAATTTCTTCACCACAGTTCTGAAAAACACAGGGCCTTTGATAAGCCTCATTAATGCAGTCCTTAGCGAGTTTGCTTTGTATGTCCTTTACGATTATCGCTGTGATCGTGACAAGTGTCCTTGTGCGTCCTTTAAGATTATCGCTGTGATCGTGACAAGTGTCCTTGTGCGTCCTTTAAGATTATCGCGCTGCAATCATGATAAGTGTCCATGTCTCTCTTTAACCCCAACCTCGTTGTGTTGAACAAAACAGTTTGTGACGTTGAATACAGCAGTTGAAACTTTAACCAAGTATTTTTGCTTTACTTGTTGATAAGAACATTTATCTTCAGGCATTGGCAGGTAAATGTCTGGGGTAGATTCTAAAGGATCCACTCAGTCTATACTAAATTTCCTCACTGAATAATAATTTACCATTCAGTCTCTGATCTCTTACCTACCTTCCTATATACTATCTTATCTTAAACTAAAATAACCATACACCAGCTAAATCCTATAACTAACAACAATATTTTGATTTGACATACCTATGACAACATCCTATCAATACATATTTTGATTTAACGTATCTATGACAACATCCTATCAATACAACAAATGACTATGATTTTGCTTCAAACAAATATAAAATATCTGTTAAGAATGGGTTTGTCTATATCGAATTCCATCCAGTGTGTGTGATATGCAGCCATGTGCATATACAATAACTACAATATTCCATCTATGCTATTATTCATTCTCTTAGACTTGGTTATGTCTGTATTAAGAGATTGGTCCATCTCAACAACTAACAAAACGTTTCTCTTTTACAATTTGATGTAAGGCATACCATTCTTTGTCTGATATTTAAATTAGTTTGAAGCTTTTTAAGAAGGAAGCGTATATATATAATCAGCATATACTCATAAGAAAAATAAGAAGAAAAAGAAAACAAATATTTACAAGGTATATACAATTACATAAGAATGAAGATCATATGTGTGAATTGATCGGCAATTAAAAATGTATGTACAAAAGGATTCTGCATGCTTGGTGGTTAGAATAAAGCACACTGTAAATGGAATGTCCATGTGTCACAGTGTCCTGACAAACAAACAAACAATGATTGCTGTAGTGAGGGGGTTAATCCTGAAGAAGAGAAAAGGGGATTTTGTCCATGTGTCCAGAAAACAAATAGTAGTTGCTGTATTTAAACCTTTTCCTTCTCTGAAGGACTGAAGAAAGAAAAATAAACTAATAAAAAAAAAAGTCCTTTGATTTTTGTCCATGTGACAGTTTTTGGATCCTCCTTAGGTGACAAATACAAGCTGTGCGAGGTACTGGCTCTTTGCATAATTGCAGCAATAAAAGGGTTAGTAGAACTTTGGTGTAAATTGGAGCTTTGTTTGGGGTTTTGCATCCATTTGTATTAAAGCTGCTTGTGCAGAACTTGTAACCTAAAATTGAAACAAAAAGAAATACAATTACTATTATTGCTATTTACAAACTGGTGTGACAATGCTGCTATATCTTTTGTGCTATCTGCTGGTCCAACATTGCTGGCCATGTTTTCTGGTCTGTGCCATTTCTCTCCTCTATGTAATAGGAGGTGTTACTGACAACATAAACTTTGCTGCAGGTATGATGCAGGTTACATTTAATCTGGATCTTGTATCCATTTAAACATGTGGCAGTTCCTTACACCACTCAATAACTAGATTTAATCTATAAAGTAAATGAACAATACTCCCTGTTGTCATTGCCAGGATGCATCTTTTCTCGATTTGCTTTTGGTGGTCCTGCGAGTTTCTTCAGTCTGGAAACTTGGAGCTTCTGAAAAATATACTTGTGTGGCGAAAAACTGGTTAAATATGCTTGGTATGACTCGGGGGCTTCATGTTTGACCAAACCTAAAATAAAATGGTTAGGACTCCAGGACATATAAACATTCTCATCCTGGTGATGCTTTTTAGCATTCCTGTACTTCTGTGTGGTGTTCACAGATTGACACTCTGCATGTGGTCTCTCTAAGAGACTGTGGACATTTGCTCCACCACTAGATGTCTCTAACTGCTGTGTGGGGGTTACAGAGATGGTGGAACCTTTTGTGTGATCATGCATGCTCAAATTCATGCCATTGCTCAGCTCAGACATATTTGTGGCTCAGTAGCGCACGCAGGGGGGGTTTCTGAGTACCCAGAAACCCCCCCAGGAGTCTAAGGGACCTCACCTTAAAGCTGAGGGTCCCCTCTTTCCATGGGTATAAGAATTGTAAAAATCGGCCATTGGGAACCGGAGATATCCGACTTCAAAGCAGTGGTCCCCATCCAAGCCTGTTAATTGTTATTCCCAGCCAGATATTTCAGGTTCTGTCTGACTTAGAGTTTTTATGAGGGTATATTACAAAAGCTGGGACTCTCCCCCTTTGATGGACACTAGTAGCTTGTCTCTACTGTTCCCAGAACCAGAGATATCTGCCTTCCAGCAGCTGGTTACTGCTCCAGCTCCACACACCTTGTATGTAGTATTATATACTTGTGGGCAGATTGCTCTGCCTCCTGAAGTCTGATCTCCTAGTCCCCAGTACCATTTGGTAGGAGGGGTTCTCTAGTTATTAATTCCATTAAAATCTAAGAAATCTATTTCCGGGAACTGGAGATATTTGCAGTCAAGCAAGCTGTCCTCCCACCACAAAATTGTGAATAATAAGCCCACTCCACTATACATCCCTCCTCTGCATATTAAACATCCTCTACCACCCTGGAAGTTATGTATCAGTGCCACTTCATTCAGCCCAATGCCCTCTTCTCCCACCCCATCTCCCACCATCTGTGCAGTAAAGGGGTAATTAGTGGAAATTACTGATCCAGGCCCTACATGCTGAGCGGTTGATATAATATCCCCTACCACCCGCAGGACATCAAAGCTTCCCCCACCCCTTCCGCTGGAGGATCAGTAGGGGGCCCCAATACATTGCTATGCCCAGGGGTCTACACTACTGTTGACGCCCCTGTATGTATATGTATGTATGTATGTATGTATGTATGTATGTATGTATGTATGTATGTATATATATAGCGTTGGTGTTCAAATGAATGAAGACCGGAGGCGGCACTCTCAATAAGTCAAAAAACAAACTTGTATTCAAATCATGTGAACAAACATCACAGTGACAACAATGTCAGCAAACGTGTGTCGACCGTTTCGAGGCTTGCGCCCCTTCCTCAGGACAGCTGACTGTACAAAAAAGCTTCAACAGCAAACAGTGAAGTGCAGAAAACAAAAAAACATATATATATATATATTTTTTTTTAAATTATTATTATTATTTATATATATTTGGTCTATATCTATAATACTTTAACTGACCCGGCATATACTGGGTCACCTAAGTGTCCATCTCTATGCTTTGCTCCGCCCCTCTGGAAACCCCCTTCTGAAAATCCTGCGTTTGCCACTGTGGCTGAATACATTTGCTCATTTAATTCTGTGACAACTTTACCTACAATTGGAGTGTGTGTATACAAGGTTATTGCCAGTTCCCTTTTCGCTGAGGGCAACACAATTTCTTTTGTCACAATAGGGACTATGAGAGTGGATTCTGCAGAATCTCTCTCCTTATTGTACTGATCTCCCCCCTTAATCAAAACAGTGCAGGGGACATCTCTCATTGCTCCTGCCTTATTTGCAGTAATATTACGTTCTCTCTCTATTACAGAGCCCTGATTAGCATCTGTGACCCATACTTGCCTACTCTCCCGCATTTAGCGGGAGTCTCCCGGTTTTGCACTCTTCCTCCCGCTCTCCCGCAAGGCCATCCGTTCCTCCCGGTTTTTGTGCCATTCCCCCCCCCAATACGCACTGCGCATGCGCCCGCGTCATATCTCGGGGGCGTCGCCCTAGTGCGCGACGTCATTCAGCATGCCGGGTACCGCGCGGGGCTGTGTGGGTACCCGGCAGCAGCAGCAGCAGAGTGAGCGGAAGCTGGGAAGCGCAGCCACGGACGGAGCAGGAGGACAGCGTGCTGCGTGGACGGAGAGGAGCAGTGGCAGCAGCGGGGACTGTGTCTGTGAGTGACAGCGGGAGTCCGGAGCCGGGAGCAGCGACCAGCGGTAAGTATAACACAGTCTGCAACCTCTCTCCCCCACCAACTAAGCCTGCTTCTTTTTTTTTTTATGGAGCTCCTAGCACTACCACGCTTTAGAGGGGGGAGGGGAGGGGGAACTGACCATTTACATGGTCCTCCCTGTTTTTTTTTTTTTTTGGGGGGGGGGGGGGTGGGGGGGGCTGGAATGGTTATCAATACACCATCAGTGCTGCCACTCATCAGTTTATTAACCAGAGGACAAGGTCATGAAGAGATGTATTCTTCCTCTGAAAGGTACATTTCAATGATTTTTGCACCCCCTGCTTGCCTATATAGAAGTACCACCTCCCGCAGAGGTTCTGTGGAAGCATACCTCTCCAGTGAGCTTACATGTCAGCTTGCAAGTGCTCATACAGAGGAAAAATCCTCCGATATAAGTAACCATCGGAGGATTTTTCCTTTGTGCGGGCACTTCCGAGCTGACGTGTAAGTGTACAAATCCGCTTGCAGCTGTAGCTTACGTCTTTTCAGCTGCAGTGGTTTTCTTTGAATCGGGAGCCGGCACTGATGTCATGTGACATCATCCACCCTGAACAGGCCGGGGAACGCCTGCTTTCCCTGGGGCCTGTACAGCGTTTCTATGAGTGCGCCCACCGTTTTTGTGGACACACCCATGAAACGCTGGATGCCCACCCCAGAACACCCCCTGCCTGTTAATCACTGTGCGAGTACCCCAGTGATTGAGAATATCACCAAAGGTGCTCGCAGCAGGGGTCTGCACAAGGGCATTAGTGCCCACCATCGGCAGAGGGGTTGAATTAGCTGCTCTATGAGTAGTTCTGGATCAACAACTTACAGATCAGCTTTGCGTCTGATCTAAAAATCCACCACTTAGTAAATAAAGCCCTGTGATATCAACTGACAAATATGGAGGGGAAAGGGTGATGGTTGGGGGCTCTCTTGCTGTATCCCAAGTCTGTGACTAGACCAGAGTAACTGGTACCATCAACCAAAAGTGGTATCACAGCATTTTACAGCACCATTCAATTCTCAGGGGGAAGGCCTATTTCACATGGGATGTTGCTATGGGCAACCAATCAGATACAATCTATTATATTCCAGAAGCTGCTTTATAAATAAAAAGTATTTTCTGATTGGTTACCAATAGCAACATCCCATGTGAAACAGAACTCCAATCTGATTGGTTACCAATAGCAACATCCCATGTGAAACAGAACTCCAATTTAGCACATTTCCATTGTGGTGGTAAAGTACAAACAATTCTGTTTAAAAAAATAAAATAAAATTGTGAAAAACTGCTGCAGGATATGCCGTGAGATGTGAGTCCCGATACGATCAGATCGCATCGGGACTCGCATCGCACGGCATGCTGCAGAGGGACAATTTAGACTATATAATGCAGATCTGCACTATCTAGTCTTGGCTGCCCTCTCTATTTCACTGCCGATTTGCACTCACACGGGAGTGCGCATCGGCAAGTAATCGGGCTCGCAAGCCCTAAAAAAGCATATGATCTGCATGCAATATGGCTTCCGATGTTCACTATATCGGAAGCCATATCGGCCCATCTGTACACACCATAAGGGCTTACATTGCTTCATTTAATTGTATCTAATTGTATCTATTTTTACTGCAGTTGCTGGAACTACGCTGAGGTCATCCTCAAGCGCCTGTCAGCGGAGGGAGAACGGAGAACGGCGCCCTGTGATCTGGAATCTTATTTAAGAGGTATGTGTCATTTATTTGAATTGTTCACTTGTTGCCTGACGACGAAGCTACGTGCTCCGAAATGTTGGCACTCAGGTCTTTAAAATAAACCACAGGAGGCTCTTGTAGTTCAACGTTTCAGCGCTTGCAGCGCTTTTATCAAGAACAGCATGATAAAAGCGCTGCAAGCGCTGAAACATTGAACTACAAGAGCCTCCTGTGGTTTATTTTAAAGACCTGAGTGCTGCCGTCATCGCTGTATGTAACGGCTGCCACGTGGGTGTTGTGCCTCATGGAAGGCACCAGGCAGGCTACTACTTATCCGGAGTGCTGTGGATTCCCTCTACACATACACACACACACACACGTGTGTGTGGAGAGAATCCACGGCACTCCGGATAAGTAGTAGCCTGCCTGGTGCCTTCCGTGGTACTCCCAGTCAAGGGTCCAATATACAATCAAAATGATGGTGGCACTCACAATATAACACACTAAGATAGGTCAACAAATCGAAGCTTTAATGTGTACGCTTCTTCATCAGGACATACAATAATCACAAATACATAAAACACATTTATACAGACCACCATAACGTGCTGACCAGCGGTAGCGTCACGTCATGCCGGCGACATACGATTGCATCGGCGCATGCCGGTGATGTTGGCCTACCATGATGCTGCCGCTGGTCAGCACGTTATGGTGGAACAGGTTGAGTATCCCTTATCCGACATGCTCGGGACCATGAGCATTTCAGATCAGGGATTTTTCAGTTTTTTTGAATATTTTTTTACCATACTTACCGGGTCCCCTGGCGTCCACGGCAGCCTTCAGGATCCTCTTCAGTCATCCTAGGTTGCATTGCGTGAGTTTTGTTTGCAGGTGCGCTGCTGACGTCACCAGCGCACTCGCGCAATGCACCACTGGGACGGGAGGTGCCGCTGAAGAGGATCCTGAAGCCCGCCGTGGACGCCGGAGGACGTGGTAAGTATCAAAAAAGGGGCAGGAAACGGAAAAAACAAACAAACAAAAAAAATTCTGAAAAACCACAGTTTTTGGAATATTTGGGGTTTTGGATACGGGATACTCAACCTGTATGTGTGTGTGCTTGTGTTCACCAGGGTCGGCGACCCGGGATTTGCAACCCGGGTTGACCCATTCGAACTGAAGTAATACTTGTGTAATTCAGCAAATTACCGGGTTGACATTTTTAATCCGTTAATTTGCTGCTGAGTGTGAAATGGGGTTAGACTGCATCCGACAAAATGACCCTGCACTGAAAATACTGTGTAATTGCCAGGTGGATTTTTATTTTGCACATCTAGTTACATCTTTGGTTTTATTACTTATCACTACATGGCTAGCTTTCATGAGACCTCGTGGATGGGAATGAAGCACTAATATTAGCTATTACAATTCTATGCAAACTCAATCTCACACTGTAATCTATGTAAACTGGAAGCCTAAGTATGTATTTGTTATAATGATTTTAGCTGGTTGTTTATAGTATTACAGGTCCTGTTTCTGCAGTGCAGCACAGCAACAAAGAGAGACCGAGACCTTCAAGTAAGTTTTCAGTATTTATTTATTTTTACAATAGTAGACTTGAACTATGGAGTGTTATTTATGATAGCGATTTAGGGGCATTTTTCGAAGCGATCTCACTAGATTACTTAGAAAATGCCCTTACATCGCTCAGTGTGTAGGGGACATAACAATGCGATATTGCCCAGCAATTAATATCCAGCATGCTGGATATAAATTGGTCAAGGCCAGTCTTCTCACCAGAGAACACTGGCCCTGACCGATCGCTCAGCAAACAGCGCTAACACAGCGCTGTGTGCTGAGCGATCTTGCTGAGTGTTCTGAGCAATCTAGCATCACACAGAACTATCAGCAAATCTCAATGTGTGGAGGTATCTGTAGGGGTCTATTCAACAAGCATTGTTGAGAGAGTTAGTTACCATGCTTGCCTACCTGACCCCCTTCATGAGGGACACAATGCTCTGCTCCTGGGCTTTCCTGGTAATGTATGATTGCCATCACCTGTGGTGACACCTTTCTTATCAGTTACCCAGCTCCACACAGGTGCCGGCAATCATACATTATCCATACCTCCCAGCATGCCCCTCTCCAGGAGGACACAATGCTCTGTTCCTGGGCTTCCCTGGTAATGTATGATTGCTAGCACCTGTGGTGACACCTTTCTTATCAGTTACCTAGCTCCCCACAGGTGCTGGCAATCCTACATTATCCATACCTCCCAGCATGCCCCTCTCCAGGAGGACACAATGCTCTGCTCCTGGGCTTCCCTGGTAATGTATGATTGCCAGCACCTGTGGTGACACCTTTCTTATCAGTTACCTAGCTCCCCACAGGTGCTGGCAATCATACATTACCAGGGAAGTCCAGGAATAGAGCATTGTGCCCCTGATGGAGAGGGGCAGGTAGGCAACCCTGATATATATACTGCTATATACTATTATAGATAATTACCTACCTGCCCCGCTCCATCAGGGGCACAATGCTCTGTTCCTGGACTTCCCTGGTAATGTATGATTGCCAGCACCTGTGGGGAGCTAGGTAACTGATCAGAAATGTGTCACCACAGGTGCTGGCAATCATATATTACCAGGGACGTCCAGGAACAAAGCATTTTCTCCCTCATGGAGGGGGTCAGGTAGGCAAGTATGCGTGTTACCATTTGCAATGGCAGATACTACATCACCGGAACAATTCTATGACTGCTTCTTCACGACATGAATCTCTTTCCCATAGGATGGAGCAGGGCATCAAAAATGGTCAGCATCAGTTAATGTAAATTAAAAATATATGTATTGTAGTTTGATGAAATGGGAAATAAGGAGGTCCAGTATTGAGACCATAACTTTGTGTGAGGATGATAGGTAAGCAGGACATTTCAGTGAAATCTCCAGCATTGTTTGTTTAACGAATGGGGCCAACCCTTTGGTTTTACAAAAGTAGATGAAAGTTAATAATTGTATTTTTTTAAAAGGATAGTAGGTGCTATAAGAACTAACTAAAAGCCTACTTGAAGATATTGTTCATACACATAGACAAGTTTTATTTGACATGGCGCTACAATGGAGTAAAGAACCCTGTCTGTTTCTTGCTCATAAGCATCATACAAGTTTTTTTTTCCGATTTAACCTAACGTAACTTGCATTTGTAGTGTGTGTGTGTGTGTGTGTGTGTGTTTTTCTTTAAGGTGGAAGGAAAATGCTACTTTTTAACTTTGTACCTTCTTATTGTGATCTAAAGTGTTCGCTTTGAATGTGGACATTTTTTATTGAAAATTGTAGCTTTTATTGGAAATACATGTACTATTGAAGGAATTAGGCACTAATTCAGCATGGGTTGCTAATTACATAATTCACAAATTGATTATCAGATGACTAACCATGCATTAGGGAAATTAGCGACTTAGAATGTTAGGGTGTGGAAACCGGCAATTTTCTGGTAGTGTCAGAAAAAAAATGGAGGTGTGCCAATTTTTAAGGGAGGGTCTGTGATGTCAGCGCCGGCCTTGTTCATTCTGTTTCAGATGCAGATTGGTGGAAACCTCAAAGCTACTCATATATGCACAGAAGGCAAAGTCTCTTCAGTGGTATGGGATTTGTGAGTAGATAGCAATAAATTTACATGCGGTGGATTTCTCCACACGGTCACCTGCAACTTCTCAAATTAGCAATCCAAGCTGAATTAGGCCTTAGATGATTATGCATTATATATATATATATATATATATATATATATATATATATATATATATATATATATATATATACAACTCCAATGAAAGAAGGCACTCAGGAAACAGCGAAGTAAGATGAAACAAAAAGCGTGTATTGTTTTAAGCTTTCGGGGTTTGACCCCCTAACTCAGAACACGACTACAGGCTGTAGTCGTGTTCTGAGGAAGGGGGTCAAACCCCGAAAGCTTAAAACAATACACGCTTTTTGTTTCATCTTACTTCGCTGTTTCCTGAGTGCCTTCTTTCATTGGAGTTGTTATATGAAGATTTGTTTATGGCACCGGGGCAAGTTGTTTTATTACCAGAGTGCCAGCAGGATTGGACCCGTATATGTGTATGTGTATATATATATATATATATATATATATATATATATATATATATACACACATACACATGTTCTTGTGCTACAAATACATAGTTTACACTTGGTATTAACAGCTGCCATGGTTTGATTCTGTTTAGAAAACTCTTCTGGCAATGTTCCATGTCATTTTACGAAGGCTGTGTGTGGCAAAAGATTTTGGCTGTGCAACTTTGGAAGGAAATTTATCATTTTTGTGCGTCACTTATATATAACTGGAAAATGACATTAGCATTTGTGTTAACTTTACTTCAAAATGATATTAAACATTTAAACATTCAAAACACAGCACATGATGTAGTTAATGGGTGAAACATACATTGATTGAGTCCACAACTGCAAAAAGGGACCACTGCTGCTTTGTGCGTTTCAATGTCTGTGCGCACGCTCAGCGAGTTGTGTGCATGCGCACACACGCACAGCTTAGAGAGAACACTGTCTTCTGGTCATTATCCCCTCATTGAACACTCTTCTGTCCAGTGTTTTTACAATTCTACTAGAAAAGTTTTTCTTCTTCACACTAAGCCCTATAACACATACATGTCAGTGACCACTTACACGTCACAAATCTACCAGCTCTCTGTAAGACTGCCTTCCTTCCCTAAGGGTTTGCACTTTGCATGCCCTGGTTGCTAGATATTTTATTTCATTATTTCTCTAATCCATATCTATCTACATCATTCTCAAAGCAGCTGCCCAACTTTTACATTAAATAGTGAACATAGTACATTTTCTGACTACAATAAAAGTTACTTTGCTTATACAGTGGATAAGTGTTAGTGATAAGATAGAGAATCTATAGCGCAGAATATGGAAAACATAATTTATGTTTTTTCAATTGTTTTGCAGAGAACTTAACAGTAGCTGTACAGTATACAGCAAAAGGACTGAGTTCCCTGTGAAAGTATAGCAAGTAGAAATTTGATATCCGCAAAACATACAGTATGGATATCCGGAATTTTTTCGGCAAAAAAAGTGACAAGCAGTCACAGCCTCCTGATCCCAAGAGAAGTGGGGAAAGTGGATCTATGCCCATAAGATCTGATTCTCCTGAATGTATCACAGACAGTGATGACAGTGATGCATCTATTATAGACATTCAGAATCCAAGTACAAGTTTCCATGAAGTTGGGTGTGCTGAGCAGGAAGATCCTTGCTCCAGTAATAGAGAAGAGCAGGATGAAATGCAGGAAGTTGGGTGTGATGAGCAGGAAGATCCTTGCTCCAGTAATAGAGAAGAGCAGGATGAAATTCAGGAAGTACCTGCTAAAAAAAAGAAATACTATTGTGAATTTAATGCCAAAATATCAAAAAGTTATCCAGTGCTAAAGAAATCTTCACGTGGAAAATATTCTGCCTATTGCACAGTATGTAACAGTGATTTTGCTATCAAACATGGTGGTGTTAATGACTGTAAACGCCATGTGGACAGTGCCAAACATAAAAAACTATCAGAAGCCCGTGATAAAAGTCAGAAATTGGTTAGCTACTTAACTACATCTCATGACGAGCATGCGGTAATTCATGCAGAAATGCTTTTTACTGGCTTCCTGATCGAGCATAACATTCCTATTTCTGCCTCTGACCATGTAGGTAAATTGATGAGGGCAATGATGCCAAATACAAGTGAGGTTGCAGTACAAAAATATGGTTGTGGTAGAACAA
The DNA here is from genome assembly GCF_055691185.1 of Crinia signifera. Classification (NCBI taxonomy): domain Eukaryota; kingdom Metazoa; phylum Chordata; class Amphibia; order Anura; family Myobatrachidae; genus Crinia; species Crinia signifera. The sequence continues at coordinate 103,878,708 of NC_139220.1, read as the reverse complement.
AAACAACTGCAATTATTAATTATGCACTTGCACCACACTGCACAAAGCCGGTTATAGAGGCTTTGAAGATCTTGCCATTTACCCTAGCACTAGATGGAGGAAATGAATCTGAGGAGAAATTATTTCCCGTTTTAGTGTCCTATTTTGATTTGGATGGAAAAGTTAAGCCAAAGCTCTTAGATCTTGTGGTTTGTAACATTGCCACAAGCATTAATATTGTAAATGCAGTAGATGAGGTTTTTAAAAAAGAAGGAATTCCCTGGAAAAATTGCATTGGTCTCTGTTTAGACAATGCATCTGTAAATATGGGAAGACACAGGTCTGTAAAAACGTTGATTCAACAGAAGAGCCCTTCTGTTTTTACAGAAGGGTGCCCATGCCATCTTGTGCACCTTGCTGCAAGCAAGGCAAACAATGAACTTTCATTTGATGCAGATGCTTTTCTCCATAAACTTACAACCTACTTCAGGTTCAGCGCTAAAAGAATTCAAGCACTGAAGGAGATGAGTGAGTTTGTGAACATTGAGTATGCTAAGATACTGCAACATGGGGCAACCAGGTGGCTTAGTATGCATTCCTGCATTGAGAGGGTGCTTAAAATGTTTCCAGCACTAAAGTCCTTCTTCCAGTCAGAAGACTGTGAGAAAAATCCCAGGAGTAGAGCTCTCTGTGACATGTTTGAGGACTCCACTACTGAGCTGTATATCTTGTTCCTTCATGCAGTTCTTTGCTCATTTAATGAGACTAACACAGTGCTCCAGTATCGTTCTCCTTTTATCCACAAATTGCAGGAGTGCCTGATGGAGTTATATAAGAAACTACTGCTGAAATTGGTGAAACCCACCATAATTAAAGCTGCTGATACTGCAGAAGGACTTCTGAGCATAGATTTTTGTGATTCAGAAATCCAAATGGGGGACAGAGAACTCTTTATTGGGTTTACAACTGGTAACTATATAAGGACCTGTTCTTCCCTAGAACCCAGAGCAGTGACTAAATTTTATCGAGAAGTGAGAAACTTCTATTGTTCTGCTCTTACATATATGAAAAACAAATTTCCCTTAAATGATGATATAATAAAAGCGATGAAGGTCTTTGACTACAAAAACCGCGTGGCAGCACAATTCCAAGACATTGAAGTGCTTGCTAAACGCTTTCCCCAAGTGATAGACAACACCATGATGCAGAAAGTGCATGAAGAGTTCTCCGAGTACCGTGTGTATGACTTGCCCGAGTCCTCCTTACAACATTGCACAGAAGACGGTGTTGAAAGAGTGGATTCCATTTGGCATGAACTGAGCATGGTTATACATCCAGCAACAGGGAACAAAAAATTTGCTATATTATCAAGTATGGCCAAATCTCTGTTAGTTCTCCCGCACAGCAATGCGGAAATTGAACGCGTGTTTAGTATGGTCCGCAAAGTTAAGACTGAGCTCAGAGGAAAATTGGCTACAGAGGGAACACTAAAAAGTCTCTTGCAGTGCAAACTTAATCTGTTTACAGATCTAAGCTGTCACCAGTTCAAGCCTTCTAAAGAGCTTTTGTCTAAAGCTAAGTCCGCAGGTTATCAGCAGCGGAAAACATATACGCGTGATGCCTAAGATGTGTTGAAACAGTATGTAACACCAGTCTAAACCTTAGCTATTCTCATTTGTAGTTAAGCCATTCCAAACTTACTACTTTTAAGAAAGCATAAAAAAAGAGAAAATGTGATAAAATGTTCCACTGGGCTGCACTTTATAAAACAGTTTACTTTAATACAGTTTACATGCTAAGTTTAGGAATTGTACTTTGCAAATTTTTCATGCTTAAGTTAATTGAGCACATTCCACTTTTGTTACCTTAAGTATACACCGTTATGTTATATTATTTAAAATGTGGTTTAAAATATTTTGTTCAATCTATTCTTTTATTTATTGGACAGTAAAGGTCTTATTTGTTAAGTTATTTAAATATACTTCTGTTAATATTTACATTATGTATGTTATTTAAAGCATGATCATTTTTCAATTAAACAATTATTTTGGTAAAGCCTATTTTCTACTTCATACTATGTGTAATATAAAAGGGTAAGTTCTTGTGGCTGCCAGCACCTCAGGGCATTGTTAGTAATTCATTATACTATATATTAACTGTATGGGACCTGACTTACATTTCATTGAGGGCATAGTATACTAAGGATAAGATGTGAATGTCTGTTTGAAGAACTAGTGGGTAGAGGTTCTATGTGAGTGACTGAGTTGTAAAGGAAAATCTGCTCTAGAAGGGCAGCCAATAAATTAACATATACAGGTTTCTATATGTAGTAATAATGCTACATTACTCCCAACTGTCCTAATTACTGTGGGACAGTCCCACTAATTGGAGACTGTCCTGCTGTTCCAGCAGGCTGGGTCAATTGGGGAAGCTGGAGATCTCAGCTGCCCTACTGAGCAGCCGGTGATAGCTGAAGAGATGCCATGTTCATGGAAACTCCAGTGCAGGGAGAAAGCCAAGGGCTGCTTAGGGAGCGCTGGGCAAGCCCCTAAAGTGACAAAACAGGGTTGTGGTGCTAGGCCCCACCCGTCCTTAGACCACGCCCCTTTAATCAAAGCCACACACCATTTTCAAGTTGATTCAGATTACATATTTCATGAGCATCAAACACATGGCAACCACACATGATTGCTGGTTTCAATTGTACAGCTTCTGTTCGTAGGTTGCCCATATACATACTTGCTCTGGTGGTATGCGGCTCTTCATATTTTTTTCACCAGCCACTGCAGGACACACCCCTGGGTGAAAATAGATACGCCCATATGTGTCACTAGACACGCCCTTTGGTTGATGACACACCCCTTTAATGGTGCGCGACGCTGCGCTCGGTGCATTTGCTAGCATCTAAAATCTCCCTCATTTTGCTTTTCAAAAGTAGGCAAGTATGCTGTGACCATTTCAGACTTTGTAGTCTGTTTGTGAATGAGCCCCTCTGTGGTCTCATCCCTGCTCCTAACACCTTTGCTGGGTGCTTCTGTTATCCCTTCATGAGAGATCTGGGCAGTTTGTTCACAATCTACCAGAAAATTTACTTTTGTCTCAGAATTCTTCTGAGTACACTTCTTAACCTTTAGGGATTTTAAGAAGCAATGCACCTTTGCATTCATTTTCAGGCATGCCCTCTTAAGACGTGAACCTGATTTCTCTTTACATTCCTGCTTAACTTCTAAAGTCGCTGCTCTGTGCATTTTCCTAAATGCTACAGCAACTCTTTTCATTTTCAACATTGCACTTATTTTACAATGCTGTATGTATACTTTTGTACACAAGATATCCTCCCAATGAGAGTGTCCGGATTCTCAAAGTTAACTCTAATATCTGGTACTAATTATCATTTATTTGGAAATGCTCATTTCCACTGTTTATTTATTCTAGGCCTTTACAATTATGAAGTGCCTATTTAGTAACATACCCCACTGTGATCTTGCAATGTGTCAGCAGGCTAAACAGCCCTTGTGCTGAGCCTAGTAAATATAGTATTAGTTAAAAATGTTTCTGAATAATGCCATATTATCAATATCTAAGCGTGCACTCCCAGATAATGGTAACAATGGAATATCAGTTCTGTTTCACCAATACGTTATTCTAGGTCTACAAACAATGCAAGATAAAAATACACAATAGTATTACGTTTTCCTAGATACATCCTCACTGTGATTCTGTAGGTTAGGTAGCCAGCTTCACGCATCTGCTACTCCTTATAAATATTATAATCATACAATCAGATACCAAAATGTACAAGTCCTGCTGCGGTCGCCATTGTTGAGTTTTATTTTAGGGATCATATATCTCTCTTATCCCAATAATGGTTATTGAGATTGAAATATTATATAAAATATATTTATTATATCTGGTATTGATATAATAACATATATATTTGACATCTGCAATTATATTCTAATAGACTTTACAATACAATATGCAGAGTACTTGTCATAATTTGATTCCCCAAATATGAGAGTTCTAGACTTGTAATTTTAGCTCCAATTGGAGGATTTTATTTATAGGCAAAACAAACCATACAGAATAATTTTAACACAGTAATTGATGTATATGCTATTATATATATATTTATATACGCCTCCTTGCTTATATTACCTAAAACAACATTAAACAATTGACAGACTTAAGACTGCTATAAAACTAACATAAATTGTAGACTTCAGTATTCCATAACTTTATCAACAACTGAACATTTATATCTACCATGATTACTCACTCACTCCAGCCCATCGCTTCTAGGTTCCGTTCCTCTCTCCTGCTCGTGGCTCACATCTCTCCTCCTGACTCACTGAATGGGTTTCTTGCTGACTGTCCGTGTGTGTCTGTGAGAGTGTCTGTGTGTCTATGTCTACTCTATCTCTCTCCTTATATCCCAAATACGCAGAATGAAGTTCCCTGTTCTCATGACGTTATTGAATTTATGGATGCTAATGGTGACAGGGTCTCCTGCTTGTCTGGACGCTAGTGGTAATCTCCATTGCGAGATCTCCTGTTTCTGGTCTCTCCCTGTGCATCAATCTATTTTACACTCCTGTTGTCAAAATACACAATAGTGTCCTGTCTGTCCTGCAAAGTAACTTGGATGATGTACTAGCAGCTACATTCTCCAGAAAGGAAACCAGATGGCTGGAGTCTGGCCGATAGTGTCTATATAATATTGCTTAATTTTTAAATATAGATATATCTGGTGAGGGTAACAACACTCTATCTGCTTAATAGTATGCTTTAGACATTTTGTCTCCTAAATTAATTCAGTTGCATTTGATATGTTACAAAGTGGTCATTCATATTATTTAGTATACCCAAAAGCTATACTACGATGTCTAAACATTAAACTCTGATGTCCTAATTATTAAGCTATTCCTATTTTTATATACACATACATAATATATACTATGGTTAAAATCACATTACATTAATGATGGTATAAAACAATATCTATATGCCTATATGGTAACAGCACTAGTACACACCTACACGGACCATATTAGATGTGATACAGCTAAAAAACACCCGCGATGTGCCGCTGATGGCAGCACGTAGGATTTATCTTAGCCCTTGGTTTCTTCCACATAATGATTATTTCAGTATCCAGGCCCCTGATACAACAATGTGTGTATTAGGACCAGCCGACCAATGATGCAAGTTACGCAGTAGTTTATGGGGCCAAGCTCTTCTGCAGCTGCACTGAGGCTTCACTGACTTGTCAGTGTCACCCTGAGAGCAGTGGCGTAACTCCCGGAGGCAATGGAGACATTGGCCGCCGGGCGTTAGCCACTAGGGGGGGCACAGAGGAGCCGGCAGCAGGAGCCTGTGACTTCTGCAGTGAGCAGTAACGTACCTGCTGCTGCAGTTGTCACATTAGAGAAGGGGCCAGTCAGTGCAACAACTTTTAGGGCAACTTAAGCACAGCTCCCACTGCTGTAACTACAGTACGTGCAGCAGCCGTGTCATGTGCAGGAATGAAACTGAAAGTAAACTAGTACAGGTCCTAGCAGCCCTCTCTGTCGGAAGCTCAGGGCTGCTGGAAGCTAGTTTACTTCACTGTAACTCAGTGCAGTCAGTTGACTCAGTTTCTCTGGCAGGTCTGCCAGATAAAGAGGGAGCTGCTGATCTCAGCTCAACCCCCTCACCAGCCTCCCAAGAGTTTCCTGAAACAGCCCAGCACTGCAGCAGGCTCCACAGAGCTGTCCGAAAAGGGGGCGGGGCTAAACGGAAGGTCCTTCTTCGGCATGGTGAGTGTGACTGGAAGGAAGGTGCACTGTATGTATTTCTCTCTATGTGTGTGTGTGTGTGTGTGTGTGTAACTATTATACTGTATAAATGTGTTCATGAGTGTGACTGAATAAGTGTGTGACTGCAGGTGTTTGACTGCAGGAGTTTGACTATGTATAGGTGGGCCCCAGCAAGGCAGTGGACAGCGATCAAGGCAGCCAGGCCAGCAGCAGCTCAGCTGACTTAGGTGAGCACAAAACTGAAAAGGGGGGACAGTGGCGCCCAGGCCCTAGCCAGACAGCATGTACCCCCTGTCAGAAACCATGTGTCAGAGAGCATGTAACCACTGGGCAGAGAGCATGTACCCACTGGGCATAGAGCATGTACCCCCTGGCAGAGAGCATGTACACACCGGGCAGAGAGGCATGTACACACCGGCCAGAGAGCATTTACCCCCTGGCAGAGAGCATTTACCCCCTGGCAGAGAGCATTTACCCCATGGCAGAGAGCATTTACACACCGGGCAGAGAGGCATGAACCCCCTGGCAGAGAGCATGAACCCCCTGGCAGAGAGCATGAACCCCCTGGCAGAGAGCATGAACCCTCTGGCAGAAAGCATGTATCCCCTGGCATAGAGCATGTAACCCCTGGCATAGAGCATGTACCCCCTGGCAGAGAGGCGTGTATCCCCTGGCAGAGAGCATGTAACCCTTGGCAGAGAATACAACCCCTGGCATAGAGCATGCACCCCCTTGGCATACAGCATGCAACATTGAAACCCTTGGCATCAACAATGAAACCCGTAGCAATGAGCATGTAGGTAAGCAGCAGTTATATGTAATAAGCATTACGGTGTGTAGTATTATATATAATGGGCATTACAGTGTGTGGCATAATGTGTAAAGGGCATTACGGTGTTTGGAATAACGTGCAATGGGCATTTACGGTGTTTGGTGTAATATGTGATAGATATTATGTTGTGTGGCATGTGTAGTGGGCATTACGGTGTGTGGCATAATGTGTAATGGGCATTATGGCATGAGTATAATATGTAATATTATGGTGTAAATTTTTGGCGCGCGCCTTCGGTGTGCACTATCCCTATTTTAAATTTGTCTGGCTCCTACAATTTCATCCTGACGCCTACATTTAAAAAAAATTGGCATGCCCTGGCATAACATGTAATGGGCATCACGGTGTGCAGTGTAACGTGTAATGGGCATCACTGTGTGTGGTGTAACGTGTAATGGGCATCGTGGTGTATAGCCAAACATGTAATGGGCATCACGGTGTGTGACAAAGCGTTTAATGAGTATCGTGGTGTGTGGAAAAACGTGTAATGTTCATGTTCATTGCGGTGTGTGGCAAAACGTGTAATAGGCATTGCGGTGTGTTGCGCAATGTGTAATAGGCATTACTGTGTGTGTGTACGTCTAAGGGGCATTATGGTGTGCAAAACCAATATTATCTGTGGCTTCTGGGGGTCAAAGGTGCTGTCTGTGGTATATGGGGTCAAAGGTGCTGTCTGTAGGATCAGGGAGCCACCAATACTATCTGTAGTGTATGTGGGGGGTAACCAATGCTATCTATGGGTTGCAGGTGCTGTCTGTAGATCTAGGGGTCACTTATGCTATGTATGTGTAGTTGTGTGTGTGTGTGGGGGGGGGGGGCACTAACATCTTTGTCGCCTCCGGGCACCTGGTATGAACTTACGCCACTGCCTGAGAGCACCACCTGGCCTTGGCCAAAGCCACCAACTGATCCTCTTGTAGCAGAGGCTCTGTGCACACTGCTCCTGGTGTGTCTGTCTCCTCTGCTCCCCAACACAGCCACGACCGATGCCAGTGACAAACCCAGTAACGGACCAAGTACCGCAGCTGCGCCTCCTGCAAAAATTATGGGAACAGCATTGCCAAGGATTTGCTACAGCTCACTATCATGATGCAAGTACAGTATGTCCGGCTTCTCCTATATACATACTGTACATGTAAAATGTTCTCATAGCAACTTCTATTTGTGTATAGCATTTCAGGCAGTTCCTGATGTGTACTTGTTATACTGAGTGTTTAGCCCTGTATAGTACATATGTCGCCCTGGGGCCCATTTACTATTACATATTTGTGGCTAATTCCCTAAAAAACAGCCGTTTTGAAGCCCCTATCCCTGCCTCTGCAGGGACATACATTTGGGAGAAAGGATCATATATTGCAATGCGATCCTGGCCCGTATATACCACCCAGATCGCATTGCATATGCAATCCTATATTAATGTGGCCCACTGCCTCTTATACAATGGATGACCATCAATGTTTTTACCCATCGATAGTCATCCATTTTCTTTGACTTTAAGCTTGACAACAAATTCTACCCCATTGATAGCTAAACTATCGACCATAAACCATCGATTATTAAAATCATTGATGGTCAATGGCCATCCATACCTAGCCAGTCACCCACTATCTACCTGTACCCCTGGGGTAGTATTATTTGGCCTTGCAATGCAATTGGCGGGCGGCAGGAGCGCTGACGGCAGTGTAGTGCAGCACTGTGCAGGAGGACTTGCGGGCGGCAGAATTAGAATTTTTTTTAAACACCGGACAGCCCTCTGTCAGCCAATCAGTGGCTGTCTAAATGTGAGACTTCTGATTGGCTGAGAGCTCTCTCAGCCAATCAGAGGGCCGTCCAGTGTTTTAAATATTTTTTTCAAATTCTGACGCTGACCCCCGTGCACCACCAGCCCTCCAGGATAGCACAGCACTGCGCTACCCCAACACCTGCCGCCAGCCCTCTTACAGCACCTGATGCATACCTCCCAACTTCTTCACCTTTAAAAGAGGGACATGTGTGGGGGGCGTGGCCTGACTGAGCTAGTGGGAGCACGCAGGGGAACTAAGCTCCGCACAAAATCCTTCTTTAAATCCTGACTGCGGGACCTGAGACTCCCCTACCCAGATCGCTGTGACCTTTGGTGCTCCCCTGCTCCAGCTGGACTTATTGCTGTCCTTCGGGCCGGCCTGGTTTTGATGCGGTGGGACCGCTGGCCTGCTTCCTCCTGTCTTCATTACTACCGACCAGGCGCCATTTTGAGCAACCTGTTCGGCGTCCCAGGACCCCTGCGGCTTTTCTCTGCTCCTTCTCCGGGTACTGCAGCGGGCCGGACATAGGGTGCTGGTTGCTCTTTGTTAAGGTAAGCGGTGTATGCGGGAAGCGATCTCTATAGAGATACGCTGCCGCTGTCCGCGCAGAGAGTACCAGTGCCATCTTGCCTGCTTGCTCCCTGGACTGAAACATTAGAGGACGCCTATCAATATCCTTCTGGCCCTGTCATTTCGGATCCCCAACGGCTCCTCTGTGATTCAGCGCTGAGGCCATTTCAATCCTGCTGGGTGCCAGCGTGACTTCCCTGCTGATTCTGTGCTACGCTTCAGTGAAGCTGTCTGGAGGATTTGTAGTGATATCTGACACAGGCACATTCGGACATTATATTGACACTGTCCCTTACAGCTGCTGATCTCCTGTAAGCACTTGGTGGCGTGCTAGCCGCCACCACTTTCCTGTGTGTCTATCCTACTGCTGACAGCCTGCACCCTTGATTGTTTCATAAACTTTACTGGGAGTGCTTCACATACAGAATTATGGAATCTCCACTACAGCAAATTCTAAGAGCAGTTCATGCCTCCACTAGTAGGCTTCTCCATCAGCTGGATGATATACGGAGTGATGTCCTAAAATCTACTGGTAATAATGTGTGCTGTGGTACAGATGAGGAGGATATATATGTGCCCGTGGAACCTATGGCCTCGCCTGCTCCTGCACCAGCTCCTATTTTGAACCTACAAATCTCCATGACTCTACATAAACCCTAGGCTAATTGCTGTATTGTACCTTATGCTTATTATGGGAATTCTGGTGCCAATAAGACTCTCCTTTCGGACTCCTTAATTGCTGCTAAAAGCTATGTCAACTCCTGTAGCTTGATCTTCAACTGGTTTGAATGCCTTTCTGTTTTTTTCACAAATGACTGGGAATGATACGGGATTTGTCATGCTTCCACAAAGTACTGAGAGCTGGCCGGACTAATGTTTTGCACTGCGCTCTAGTCCTATTTCAAGATAATGTCCATTCCTCTTATTGTTTTCCCCCTTTCTATATATCCTAGTTCTTCTGCCGTAGACACTGATCCTGCATTATATATTATATATGAAGCCATTGAACATGATGTGGGGGAGAGCTGGGTTCGCTTAGCCTATATTTAAGGTCGGAGTCCATTGCCCCTCAAAATCCTTGTTACAACATCCTGAATCTTATTTATTTTATTTTTGGGGGGGGGGGGGGGTTGTTTAGATTAGCATAGTAAGATAGGGGTATAGGGGTAGTAATGGGGATCTAAGTACGCCTATGTTGGGGGTGGGTTGCACAGGGTGGGGGGTTATGGGGGAGGTTTGTTTTGGGCTTTCTGGGTGGTTTATTTTATTAGTGTCAGTGGGTATAGATTAGAGTTCCTGGCAGATGACCATTCTTTGTTTTATTTATCCTTATACAGCTGTACTATTACTTGGAGTATTGTCACCATTATTCCCTCCTGTTATGTCTGCCCGAAAGGCGCCTTCGGGCAAATCTGTTCAATTTATGGTGGCAAGGGGAGACAGTACTATATTGCACTGTACGCATAAATCTATATGTATTCTAAATGCTGTTTCATTTTCTATGTTATCTGCTAACACTGTCTATGCCGGGACTTAGCTTGTATGTTCTTTTTTTTTGTTAAGTTGAAAATGCAATAAAAAATACTCAATTAAAAAAAAAAGAGGGACATGTGTGCAGCGGAGCCTATGCAAATGAATGCGTGTCATATGCAAATGAGGCCGCCACCGGTTCACACCCCATTTTTTGCTCTCTGCATCACTCTATTCCGCTGGACACTGCTGGCCCCAGGCGGCGGGGACGGGACAGTCCCCCAAAAAATGGGATGGTCCCGCAAAAAACTGGACTTTTGGGAGGTATGCGTGATGCGGCATCAGAGACGGCATGCGACATGTGCTGGAAAAAAATAGTATACCATATACTTGTCCAACACTATTTTGTACTGTAAATCGTTGTTTTTTTATGTACTCTTGTTTATGCATTTTCTTAGGCACACAAAACCATTGTGGCGCCATATAAACAATATTAATACCAATACTATAGAGAAACACAGAGAGATTTGTATGTAAACATTAATTATGTATAAAATCTATGCCATGAATTGCTCGGCGACCTAATATTGTGCTTATACATAAAGCTTTCTTTGTTCTACTTCTAGCCGCCGGGCGGTATGGGGTGAGATCCCGCGAGAGACGGGAAGTGCTGTTGGGATCTCGCGAGGCTTAGCCGGCCACACAGAGTGCGTGTTCCATTTCGTGCTTTTGCTTCTGCTGCTGCTCGCCTGCTAGGTCGCTCCGTTGTTGCTGCAAAATGTCGGACGGCTTCGGAAACGGTGATGCGGATGAACTGCCTATGGGGAAAGCTGCAGGTGAGGCTGATGATGGAGCGAGGTGTGCAAGGGGGACGTCCTTTGTGGAAGGACACGGGTATGCGACTATTCGTCTCTTCGTGGGCCTGCGGCCCGGGGAGAGATTTGATCAATGGGAGCCTGTGCCGCCCCCGAGTCCAATCCCTCGTGTTCGGCTCATCGAAAGCTCAGAGCGATCATCGTGCGTGTTGCTGTGTAAACACGTCGTGTATCCGCAAGCATAGCATGCCGCGACCCGGCTCGCGTCCTAGCTCAGATGGGACGAGTGGACGGTGCTGAGGGCCGCCAGGCAGCGTGCTTAGTCCCCCGGGGGAATCTTCCAGCATTTACACAAACAAACCTTTAAGCTTTAACTTTACCCTTGTAGCCGGGTGTATCTCATATTTGTTATTGTTGTTTTAATTGTTACCGCCGAGGGATAGATACAGTTTTATCCCGTTATCGGATCGCTAACTAGCAGAATACACAACAAAGACACAGAATTGAGCATTCATGCATAATGCAGTAAAACTCAAACAGAAAAGGCTTGAGGTAGAATATATGGGTGTGTTAAGGTGCCCACACGCGGTAAGATTTTTTTAAATGATATGGCTGTTTCCGACTGATCAGTAGAACAACCAAACTTTCTGTGTACAGGCTTGATGACAATCTGATGCAGGTGCCCGGGAGTGGTTAATCAAACTGCTGATCCTTTCAGTAGTGGAAAGATAATCAACCCATTTTGCAGTATCATGGCCACATCGTCTGACAAGTGATCATGTCCTGGCTCCCGTACCTGAGTTCCTGGCAGACGGAGGGAGCGGGTGGCAATGGGCAGGAAATTTCAAAACTCTTATTTATTTGGCTGAGAGAGCTCTCCAAGCAGCTGCCCTGTTTCCTTCCCGCTGCTGGGCTCTATCCATCTTCTAGCGGCAAAGCAGAAGAACAAACACTTCTGATTGCGGCCACACAGAACAATTGAGGAAACTCTGATAATTTACTAAATTATTCTGTGTGGCCATGATCAGGAGTGTTCTGGATTTCAAGGGATATTGGATTGGATCCAATATTTATCCATGTGCACCTTTTACAGCACACACAGAGTACAAAGTCAGCCTGCCACCTCCCAGTTGCAGGCCAGTTAACTTTTTTCATGCAGGGCAAGTGTTTCTAAAGCCCCATACACACTATGGGAGTCCCTGCCGATGCAGATATTGGCGGTACCGGTTTCGGCAAGTGCATACACACTTGCTGATGGCAGGGGCAGCGATAGTCATGCTGTGGCCTGATAATCATTAACAATGCGCATTGTTATCTGTGGGGTGTACACACTATAAACAATATCGCCAAGTGCAGGCATGTCCAAACTGTGGCCCTTTAGCTGTTGTGAAACTACACCTCCCAGCATGCCTTGCCATAGTTTTAACATTCCCTAAAACCAAAACTGACATGATGGGTTGTGTCGTTTCACAACAGCTGGAGGGCCATAGTTTGGACATGCCTGGCCTAGTGCGTACGGGACACGTACAGATAACTGGCAGTCAGAATACCGATGCTGGCATCCCAAAAGGGGGAATTCTGACAGGGGCAGGTAAGTACAATTGCCCCACCCTAATCACCCTTTGTAGAAGCCTATAACTGTCACTCATACATCGTGTTGTAGCTGTACCCCACCCCTTTTGTCAGTGTTTTGGCGGCAGTTGGGATCTTGGCGTTAGTATGCCGACAATACAATGGGCGGTATTCAATGAGGCTGACTTGCCAGGTTTTTTTGGCGATTTTGTGCTGTAAGGCGAATTTCTGACTGAAATGGTGAATCACCCTATTCAATGACCAGATGGCGAATACATTTCAAGGTTTTTTTCGCCATGATTCACCAAGTAGCAATCGCTATCTTTTTATGGTGAAGTGGAATGTGAACTTTTAAAATAAAGTGTTTTGTTTTTTACAATTGGTGTAAAAAAAAATCAGGAATTTTATTCTGAGGAGGGGCATGCAATTTCTATTCCTGTGCTGTAAGCACACGAATATATATTTAATAAAAAATAAATAAATATATATATATATATATATATATATATAACAGTGGATAGCCGCGGCACTGGGGACTTCAATAAATCAAACAGATAGGCAGGCTGCCTATCTGTTTGATTTATTGAAGTCCCCAGTGCCGCGGCTATCCACTGTTTATATTTGACCCTGCAAGGGTCTTTACCGAGGGCACGGGGCCCTTTGACAAGTATGGAGTTGAGTGCCGGCAACCCGTCCATGATATATATATATATATATATATATATATACACAGACCAGCCAGCAGGGGGCCTGAGCCGAGCCGCTCATTAGATATTCATATATTCACTTCACCCGATCATTACATATGCATGATCGGGTGTAGTAAATATACCCGGTTCCCTGCTGGCACCCCCGGGGGGCAGCCTGTGCTGCCTGGCTCCCGGGGAGCCCCCTCCCCCCTACAAACGTTCTGGGGCAGGCAGGGAGACTTCCATCTCCCTGCCTGCCGGCGTCCACCGCAGAAGCTCAAATTCGCCGGTCAGGGGCAGCGAGGCTCCGGAACACAGCGAGCAGTGGCGAATGTGCAGCGAATCCTAAACAGGATTCGCTGCACGTCGCCAGTATTCACATTGAATACTGCCCTATAAGTATATACAGGTGTCTGAGGCTTGTCCCAAACCAAGATATTCTTTGGCCTTTTAATTGGCTATGAGTAAAGGTTCATAGTGATCCTTCTAAGAACTTCGGCGGACAGGACTGTCTCGGGCCACCAATGTCACTAAAGGGGCGTGGCCGTGATGAAATGGGGTTGGCCCGGTCAGCACAGTCACAGAAGGGGCGGGCCCAGCCGCCCAAAGTCTTTGCCCTGCCAGGGAAGCGCCAGGCATCGCTATCTATAGAGACGCCGGGCTTCTCCGGTCTCACCTGCAGGGAGGAAGGCAGGCTTTTTTAGCGGGGCGCTGCCAGAGAGGCAGGGCACATTTTGCCCTTTAAAAATCGCTAAAACAGCCTAGCGGGAACACTAGCTCATACACATGGGGCGACTTGGTGTGCTTAGCGAATTGGGCAAGTCCTATCACTCAGCGCACATGGCTTACTAGATCACCCATACAGATGAGCGATGTTTGTATGGGTGATATGTGCTAATCAGTGTTCTCTGGTTAGAACACTGGTGATCTTGACTATATGTAGTCCGGATGTGAGCCACGATGGTGACTCTCGGGACAGCACATCGCTAAGCGGCGTAGACACTGAGCAATCCATGCTTTAATCTGTCTAGATCACTTATAGGAAATGGGCTATTTATCACCCCATGTTTATGCCCCTTTAAGTGCTCCTGTGATATAGACTCGAGGATGATTTATCAATAAGTGTGTAAGTGCCTGCAGCAGCCAATCTGTGTTTAGGAAGCATTTATCGAATACATTGTACAAGTTTATTGGCCAATGCATATTCACTGCTGATACATCATTCTCCAAATCCCAACAACGCATGTGTTTGTTTCTACAATAATGGCAAGACACAAAACTCAACATTTGCTTGCAGCGCAAATTTAGAGGGTCTAGGTTTGGCGATCAACATAGTTTATTGTGGGGGGGGGGGGGGCGGGGCTCATGCACACACTGAACATTAGTGTGTGTTCTCTTGAAGCAGCAAGAAATATATGCTGCTTAAGAAGCCCCATACACACTAGATGAGATGGTGAGAGATATCACTCGGAAGGCTAGTCTGCTACCTTCTGTGTTTGCGCATGTGTGAGAAAGATGTAGTTTCACACTCTGCCAGCAGATGGCAGTGTTTTGGAGACATACAGACACTAGACCTATATAGATGACACGCAAATCAAAATAATATATCACCTGATGTTTACCCAGCCAGCTGGAAGTGACCATCTCCTACCCATCATATTCTGATGAATGGGATTTCCTCAAGCGTATCGTCCACATTGCTAAGTCACCTAGTGTTCATTCTAGCACCCACTATCTTTGAAAACCCATGCAGTTCCTGTTCCCTGCCTGGGGTGTCGCTGTCTGCTGTGGTATTTCTAGTACAGGTCTGGTTTGCATATCGGTGCTGATTTTACAGACCACACTGTGCTAGAAGCACTACAGCAGGCAGCGACACCCCAGACAGGGAAGAGGAACTGCATGGGTTTTCAAAGATAGCGGTTGCAAGAATGAACACTATCACCTGCATTGTATATGCAGGATGTTGCAGCCTTAATTTTGCAGCTTGTCAAATTGAAGTAGCTGTGGGGACCCAAGGCTCCTTCACGCTGAGGTGTGTGGTGGTGAGGTAGTTTTAGGGGTGTGTGCGTGTGCCTTAAAGGAGCTCCATTGGGCGCCATGTGGTGGCTTCCCTTTAGAAGTGAAGAGCAGCGTTATGCTTTTACTGTACAGGATATGTTTGCTTCAATTAAAATAATTGGTACTTGTGTAGTTTCACGGCGCCAATAGATAGGATACGATTTAGTATGCGATTTGACATACGATATCGCATAAGATATAAGATTTACTATCCATTTCATTACCCCACTATCCACTAGGGCGTGGAGTTGATTTTATATAGCGTGGCAAGCGCAGCGAGCCCGAAGCGTGGCGAGCGGACACGGATGTTGTTTCAAAGAAAGTCACCACTATCGCATGCCATTTGCATGCAATTCCATAAAATACATTCCGTGTACCATCGCGGGGCTCGCTGCGCTCGCCACGCTTCGGGCTCGGTTGCTCGCTGCGCTCGCCACGCTATATAAAATCAACTCCACGCCCTAGTGGATAGTGGGGTAATGAAATGGATAGTAAATCTTATGTCAAATCGCATACTAAATGGTATACTATCTAGTATCCTATCTATCGCATACTAATCGCATACTAAATGGTATACTATCTAGTATCCTATCTATCCACACTGATAGTGGCGCCGTGAAACTACACAAGTACCAAATAATTTCAGTGGCTAGTTAAGACTTGGTAAATAACGATATCTTTCCAGAGGTCTGTGCTATTCCATGGGTGCGTGTTTGCTGGCAATAAAAATGGTTGTCTGCCCAATATCAATAAATGGGTTTGTGATTGCCATTCAAAATAATAATAATAATTGTAGCCCACCTGCAGCTGGAGGTGATACCTGTAGTTTAAGTGTAGACATAGTTTAACAACTACATGTTCAGTATGTCTGTGTAGGTTTAATATAGCTTTTGCTTTTTATCAGTAATTTATTTTTGAAGTTATTAATACATTTGAAGACCTCTCTATCCCCAAATAGAAGGAAGGAGTTTGTGCATTTTTTTTATTTTTTTTACTCCTGATCATTGTATATGATGGCAGCGATACAGACTGCAGACTGAATTGTCAATATACATAGAGGGCGAATTCAGCCCCTTTTCTAAGAGATCTGATTAGATTGCTTAGAAATTAAGCACGGATTGCTCCATGTGTATGACCCCAAGCAACCCCGATGCGCTGCCCTGCGTGTCCCTGTCGCCGTGCTAGATCATTCAAGCATGCAGTATAAATGTTGTTAGATCACCAGAGAATACTGTTTAGCATAGGGCTGAAGTCACCCCGTGTATAGGCTGCTTATGACCTTTGGTTACTGTATTTTATTTAACCGGTTTATGTGACATCTTAAGCTGGGTACACATATGTACAATCGTCGGGCCGTTCTTCCGTTCTGGGGACGAACGGCCGTTCGATTGTATATGTATGTACGCAGTCCCGATTCTTTCTGTGAGATCGATAAACGGCCAAAAACGCTCTTTGCCATCCACGGTTGGTCGGTCGAAGGTTCTTTGCTGCTTAAAAATCACCCGACAGGACGGCTACATATCGGAACAAAAGTGCCGTGTGTACGCACGTTCGATCGATATGCAGGCCGTTCCTGCGATCATACTACCAAAACCTGAACGCCCATCTGGGCGTAGACTAGCTGCGTCATCCCTCCAAAAGCGCAGCATGTAAACAACAGGAAGTGTTCACCCATCCCTTGTTATTAGCCCTGCCATGTAAAATAATCATTGAAATCTGTATGCATTCATTAACATGACTATTGACAGCATTTCAATAGGGATTATATAGAGATAGATAGATAGATATACCATGATCTGCTGTTCACATTATGACCAAGCCTTTTAAAAAATACTGAACCTGGACAAAATTTTAAACAATGTTTTTATTGACATAAATGAAGTGTCATATACAGGTACGTACGTATACCTGTACAGCTAGCAATGATCTGAATAGTCACGGCTCTATTCACTGTACTACACGAACGATTCTTTGTTCTGTGATCACGCCTCGTTTTGGTATGCTCTTTTAATCCAGCCCATTATGATAATGTTGTGTACATTTTTCTCGTGTGAATAGCCAGATCGGGAGAGTGTGTACGGTGGTACAATCTTTTTCTTGCGATTGTTTGGACGGGAGTACGTCGGACGTCGCAAGTAAAATTGTACAGGTGTGTACGCGCAGATCGGTCGTGGCTTTTGGACGGTCGAACGTGTATATGGTCGATCGAACGGTCGCAAGAAAAATACGATTGTACATATGTGTACCCACCTTAAGTGAGTGCCATCTCTATTGCATACCTCCAAACATGGCCAATGCTCTATACTGTACCAGGACTTCCCTCTAGTTTATGATTGCAATTACCCGTGTTGAAACACCTGTCTTATCATTTAACCTGTTCAAAACCGATGATGGCAGTCATAAATTAAGAGCGATGCCCAGGAACAGAGCGTTGTGTCCCTCCTGGAATGGGTCATGTTGAGAGGTATACTTAAGGCCCCCATACATTTGTCTGACCTGTCCAGACTCCGACTTCCCCTGAGCTCTCCCGGGAGAGTTTGATAGGATTTGCCATTTTTTACATGTGATAAATCGACTCAATGTAAACCAGGGGAGCAGCAGGAGAGCAGGGTTGGGCTGAGAGAGCGCTCAGCCAATCACAGGCTGCCTGTTCATGTATGGGCTTTTTTTTTTCCAGCGCTGACAGCTCCCGGCTCCACCTGGCCGTCTAACGTTACTGCCGCCTCTGTGTCCCCCCGCAGCGTCCTCTGCACTACTAGAAGCATCCCCTGCTCCCTCCACCTGATTGGAGCATTAAAAGCTCCCTGCTCATGCTCCCCCTGCCCGACTCCTTCGCTGACAGGGACCAGTCCGGGAAGCGGCAGGAGCAGGTGGGGTCCGGGGGAGCGGCAGGAGATGTAGTGGCAGGTGGGGACCGCAGATGCAGAGTACAGACCGGGGGCGCGGTGGGAGAATAGGCAGAAATCCTATTCAAAAGACTGGGCGGCCACTGATTGGCTGAGAGCTCGATCCGATGCGAGCAGTGTGGTCTGTATATCAGCACTGATATGCAAACCAGACCTGTACTAGAAACACCACAGCAGACAGCGACACCCCAGGTAGGAAAGAGGAACTCCATGGGTTTTCAAAGATAGCGGATGCAAGAATGAACACTAAAGGCCCCCATACACTATGCGATTTTGAACAGATTTCACCGGATTTCGGCTCTTTGGGCCGATAAATCCGAAGTTTGTTACATCTGTTCTGATACCTGAGTGATTCTGCTTAATCCATCTGTGCTGAAGCCTGGATATCACTAAAACCTGCACTGTTGGTGTGCCTTGAGGATCGTGGTTGGGAATGCCTTGTCTAAACCCAGGGTTGCCTACCTGACCCTCTCCATGAGGGAGAAAATGCTCTGTTCCTGGACTTCCCTGGTAATGTATGATTGCCAGCACCTGTGGTGAAACACCTTTCTTAACAATTACCTAGCTCCCCACAAGTGATTACAATCACATACCTCCCAACATTACCCATTCCAGGAGGGACAGAATGCTCTGTTTCTGGACTTCCCTCTTAATATGATTGTCCTCACCTGTTTTAAACTGGTAAATTGATAAGAAAGGTGCTTCAACACAGGTGATGGCAATCATGAATTAAGAGGAAAGTCCAGAAACAGAGCATTGTGTCCCTCCTGGAGAGAGGTATGCAATTATACATTACCAGGGAAGTCCAGGAACAGAGTATTTTCTCCCTGAAGGAGAGGGTCAGGTAGGCAACCCTGGCTAAACTAATGTGGACTACACAAAGTGCCAATTGAGCACTGTAAAAGGTGACTCTTCGTTCATTTCATCTTGCCAGTTTTGGGGGCAGGCAGAAACCATTAACCCTTTGAGTGCTAACATCTCTGAGATGTGCAAAATATCTGCTAAAAATGCTCTCATTTGTGAAAAAAAAAAAATAGAAAATGCTCTGTAAAATAATAATAATAAAGTATATATGTAATTATAATGAATTAAATAAAATGTTTGCTTGGCAATTTTTGCACCTATCTTGAGAAATTCACTTTGCACTCAAAGGGTTTAATACCAATGGCGGCCGGACACAGCTGCTGGAATGGCTGGAAGGAATTGAATACTGCAATTTTATTCCACTCACTTAGATTTCAAACTGATACTAGTTTCAGGGATTGTGAAGTGCAAAGTATTTTAGACATTCGACATTTCAGAAATACCAAAATCCCGGGTTGATGCGCGTTCATGTGCAAAAACCTGGGATTTTGCCGTATGTCTGAAAGGGGTATTATCTGATTAATCTATGTGGCTTTCGGTTGGCCACACATTTAATGTTACATTTTTGTTAAGATTCGTCGACAAATTTCGAGTTACATGGTTGTTTCGGGGGATGTTTTAAGTCTATTTATTAGATAAAGGTGCCCATACACGTTACAATTATTGTATCCAATATTGGATACAATATCGCATCTCGGTTTTGCGATGAGATGAGATCTAGTACAAAAAGTAGGTGCAGCAAATACTTTTTGTACTAGATCTCATCTCATCGCAAAACCGAGATGCGATATTGTATCCAATATTGAATACAATAATTGTAACCTGTATGGGCACCTTAGATAAGACTTCCAGCTATTATCAGGGGAGTGAAATGCTGAAAATGAATAGGTTGTATTTTCGCTTCATTGTATTCATATTTTGTAAAGAAATTTACATTTTAAAGATATACCTGTGGCCAAATAAAAGATAAATATAGTTTTCTAGAAAGATAATTTTGTAATAATGGGCAAAGAAGTAATGTTTTTGGCCAAGCTTATTTATCTTTTATGTTAATAATGTAATTTTTTTTTTTTTTTGCAGTTGATCGTTTAATCAGGGAGAACAGTCACCTCTTCACTGACACTAGCTGTAAAGTATGCAGTGCTGTTTTGAATTCCGAATCCCAGAAGCTTGCACATTACCAGGTTTGTTTCCAATTCACATTTCCTTTGTTTTTTATTAAAAGCTACTTTCAGGTGTCGTTTTCATGTGACGTGTATATATATTTACTTTTGTTTTTGTCCAGAGCAAGAAACATGCAAATAAATATCGCCGCTATATCTCTATCCAGCAAGGAGAGGATATCATCCCAGCAAAAAAGATGAAGCCAGATACCGCTTCGGTAATATTCTTATGCTACCCAATCGTGGGTAAAACATTGTTTATAGAACAGGAGTATTAGACCAGTTATATGCTGAAGATTATGGTGTTATTGGCCAACACTTTGGAAATTGGGTTATTAGAATATATAAGCGATAATCTGTTGACCTTTTTCAGTAAAAACAATTTTGCAATTCAAACAGTCTGGTTTAAATTATATATTTTTTGTTTATATTCAAAAATGATCTACATCAAATGCTGAACGATGTTAATGTTCTTATTTTAAAGTGGCTCACCATTGGATCTGCCACTAGTGCTGGTGGTGTTGAGGCTGACTATATGTTGGTCTTGAAAGGGTTAACACTTTTGGTCAGCTGGCTGCTTAGGCATTTGCAGTGGTCTACACTTCTTGATATTGCTTTTAACAAGCAATTGTCTTTATAAACTCTAAATATGTTATAAGATGTACAGCTAACAGCCCAAAAAATATTGAACCTGGTCTGTTATTCCTATGATAGACAATGTTGTGCTACATTACAGATGTATAAGATGTGTTATGTCATTTACTGAGTGGTGATTGCTTTTGTATGTGCAGGCGGCTGATGCTGAGGTAGATAGGAACAAGTACTGCCCAGTCTGCAACATGTCCTTCTCCTCTCCGGTTGTTGCTATGTCTCACTATGAAGGGAAACCTCATTCAAAGAACTTGAAGCTAAAGGAACAGGGTCCAGCTTTGGAAGGTAACAATCATAAATGGTTTTATACATGTTTTTAAAACACTGAAACCGTTGGGGTAACAAATTGGGAGTAATTGATTCAATAATTACATCTAATAATTCTAATAAAATAGGGGTACTTATGTTAGTTGGATGCCCACTAAGCTATTTGCTTAGTTTTCCGCCACGCTTCTGGCTCGCTGCGCTCGCCGCGCTATATAGAATCAACTCCATGCCGACATGGATAGTGGGGGTATGAGCGTACAAACTATAGTGGGCGCCCAACTAACATATATGTACCAAAATAGGTATGATTTAAAATAACTGTCCCTATAGAAAAACCCGCTTAAATATACAAAACAGTCTTGGGATATTTTTTCATCGGGGTGGCTAGGATTTATGCAAGTGAACTTCCTAGTCCTAATTGTATTTCTTAGCTTTTATTAACTTTATTTGAATTTGTACATTATTGTAGCTGGAAAATGGTATCTGCAAAAATTAGTAAAAATAAAATGTTACATGTTTGAGGGGGGGGTCATTAAAATAATGAGTAATTATCACATAAGGCAAAATTTATTAAAACCTTTAATATGACCAGAAGAAAATAAGTGGTATAAGTCTATAACCTCAGGATACTCAATGTGAATTATGATTGGAATAGTGTACCTGCCACTGTCCTGATTGTCAGAGGAGATCTGGATGGTCATTTAGTGTGGTCAGACTAAAGGTGTGTACACACCTTTTTATGCGAGTCCCGATTTGATCGGATCGGGACTCGCAAAGCACGGCATGCATGGAGTGACACAATTTAGACTATATAGTGCAAGTCTGCTTTATATAGTATTTCCTGCCCTCTCTATTTGGCTGCCGATTTGCCCATCGGCAGCGCATCAGGCTCGCAAGCCCTAAAAAAACCACACAATCAGAATGCGATATGGCTTCCGATGTTCACTATATCGGCAACATCAGAAGCCATATCGCACCGTGTGTACACACTATTACTGAGCAACCAAAGAAATTACTGTTCACATTAGCTCTGAAAAATGTTAATCACTTATGCCAGGCATGTCAAACTGACCCTCCAGCTGTTGTGAAACTCCACATCCCAGTATGATTTGCATCCCCTTATAGCAAAACTGTAGCAAGGCATGAAGCGACTTGTAGTTTCACAACAGCTGGAGGGCCATAGTTTGGACATGCCTGACCTATGCCAATGAGGCAAGTAAAGTGACCTCTGCAACATACATATCTAGCAGGTGTAGGTTTTGTTGGAGTAACCTTATAGTCTGACTTAGAAAATAAACCTGGTATAAGAGAGGTGGTTCACACAGTACAATGGACTGCAACGATTATCCTTGATATAATGACTCTTAGGTCCTTTAAAATTAACTCCTTTGTGAATGCCCCTATATTGTAAGCCTTTTAGTATAGCGATACAGGCACTTTGGTAAAGCAAATGTTGTATGCGTGACTATACCAGACTCTTCTATATATGTATATACTTTATGGTTGTGTTTCTGTAGTGGGGCCTGCAATTAAGAAGCCTGCTACTCGTGTGCAACCATCATCTGCACCAAGAACTCCTGGAAGCGCAGATCAGTCAGACCCCGACCAGTTTTGCAGCTTGTGCAAAGCCACCTTCAACAACCCTCATATGGCTGAGCAGCATTATATGGGCAAGAAACACAAGAAGCATGAAACGAAAAACAAGCTCATGACTATATACACCAGCTCCGGGAACACGCTGCCGCAAACTACTCCGCTCAAGCCACTAACGCCAGGCTCTGGATCAAGTGAGTCCCATGCTGAGCCTGATTCTGAGAAAGTCACTGTGTAATATGTGAAGACATGACATCTGCTTTTGTAGGAGGCATTCTATATTTACTGTTTGCTCAATTAGACTTCTTTTATGTAGTAGAAATGTTGAAGCTTTTTCTGTTTAAAACACTGTTACAGAATGTGAACTAATATATATCGATACGGATTATAAAAAAGGGTGGTCATTCGCTGTGGGTAGGGTGAAAGTAGTGACAAAGTAGATTACTTAAAATGACTGATACTACTGCTAAATGCAGATACAAGTGGGGTAATTCGTGGTCGGGTATATGTCAAAGTATTATGTTGCTCACTCCAAGTTTTATACCACTGCTTTAAGATAATGCCTCCCCCCCCCCCCCCCCCCATCTCGACCTAGATCTGCATATAGCCTGCCCTCTGTCTTGGCACACCTTACCATGGCCTGGTTCTCTGTCACACTCTCAGGGCTAGTTTTGCTAAAGCTTCTGAAACAGCCAATTGGAGGTGTTGAACAAAGCAGCCTGTCAGCCTGTCAGCTTGTGGCCAATTCTAATGCATTCCAGGACATGAGACCGGATCTGATTGGTTGCTATGGGCAACACTACTACTTTTCTATTTTAGAAGCATTAGTAAATCTGCCCCCTTAATCTGCCTTTTTTTTTATTTTTTTTAGCCAAAATGATAATGAAGGAAAATTTACTTCACTATATTGGCCCTCTCTGTTCTAAAAACCAAAGAGGCTGCCTCTGCTGCATTTGATTTCACCGGCTTAGAGATTTTTTTAAAGCAAAATGAATTAAGGCTTGTTAATGCCTAATTATGTTTTTTTCCCTTTTTTTTTATGCACTAAAATATTTTAAATTACTTTAACATAGGTAAACTAAGGGCATTTTTCATAGCACTCAGCATCGTGAAACTTCCAATTCTGATAAGAGCATATTTAGGAGGTGTCTATACATTTTCAGCAAATGTTATATAGGAGGTATGCCCATGCCCCTTCTCAGTCACCCTCCTCTCTGTGAAACATTCCCTGAATTGCCACCTAGATAACATATCTTTCCTCGTCCCCTTGTGACACCCTTCACATGTAGTATATATCTTCACCTCAGTGCAGTTCTTTCTTTGCTCTATTAAAGACCTACCAGCTTCCACTTAGCAGTAACAAAACATACTCTACAGTGACCATGTGTTAGGAGTGCTGATGAAGCATTCCGTATCCCTCACTGTCGCTCCCCAGCTCCCCACCTGTAAGGGTACCAGGTGTTTTGTGAGACACAGGAAATAAAGGTTGCTGAATGACTGCCCGACAGTCAGGATTTAAGACTGACATCGGCGATTCTCTCTTGAGGGGGTCCCACGACCATCATAGAGGGAGAATAAAACCTTAGACCGCTAGAATCCCGACTGTTGGGCCATCATACCACACCTGGACAGAAATACTGTTGTGTTCTTGTGTGTGTGTGTGTGTGTGACTGCTCCACTCATATCTGGCCAACCTATATTGCAGGCAGTGAGTTATGTATCTATATGTATAACCTGAGCTCTAAATGATCCATCTAGCTTGATTTATCACTCTATACATACCTCTATAGCTATCTCTTGCTAATGGTAACTGTCTCTGTATAATCTCACCATTTGCTGTATTCCCCACCCTCTGTTATCTTCTGGCCCTCTACAGTCATTTTAACCAGTTGGTAACAAACTGTCAGCTAACCTTGGCAAAGTTCTTGCATCAGTTCTCAATGGGAATTTGCCTATGAAATACTGTAGATAGCTTTTATATGTAATATTGCATGTATGCACTGTATAGTCCTAGCATCTCCACCTTACAAACATTTAATAGAGCTTGAGTTGTTACTCTCCATCTCTTAAAATTGAAGTTATATCCTATAGAGCTTGGGTTGGTGCAATCAGTTCTTCCTTGTAAAGGAATTTTAGCATCCAGGTGGGTCGCAGTGGCACAAATACATGTGTTTGGTTTTTTTTCACTAAAACTTCTTGCTGCCAAGTGACATCTGTCAGCCAATCAGGCTGACCCCTGTTACGCAGGTTCACAATACATCATTCTTTCACAACTGCTGTTGGAAACTGCTTGTGGTAGAATATAATTCTTTCTGATCAAAATAATTTTGGGGGTGATTCAGGTTGGTTTGCATAAGCAAACTCCTCCTTAAATGGACAAAACCATGTGCACTGCAGGTGGGGCTGATCTTACATGTGCAGTTACATTTGGGTGAGATATTTTGTTTCTGTGCAGAGTAAATATGGGTTGCTTAATTTTTCCACGCAATTTAGATTTCAGTTTGAACACACCCCACCCAAATATAACTCTTTCAGAACATGTTACATCTGCCCCACCTGCAGTGCACATGGTTTTGTCCATTTTAGGAGTTTCCTTTTGAAAACCAACCTGAATCACCCCCTTTGTCTGGAATGGTGTCTCTGGCCTTTGGAAGCATGTCTGTTTTATTCACAAAGGTAAATTTACTTAATTGTTTGCTCCTACACTTGTATTTGCTGAAAGTCTGTTTTGACCCCCTCAATTGCAAAATTAATTTGTTTTAGCAATTATCCTGATTAGGCTATAATTATGAAAGTTGTGATTGGCTTAAAGTGTGTTTTATTGAGCTTAGTCAACATTAATGAATACATTCATAACCATCGGCACTATCTGTTCTACTCCATTGTGATGTTACCAATTGGTCTTTTTAATTATGATTTGTTAACCATTTGGATGCTGTATTGCTGGTTCATTTTGATTTTAATAAAGGGATATTCATTTTGGAGTAGGAGTGTGTCTGTTTTATATTTTGGCTATTTTTATTATTTACTGGGGTTTTGTAAGTCTTTACATAAAGTAATACTGAGTCATCGTTTTAGTCAGTTTTCTTCAGGGATTCCCAACCACTGTGGTAAAATAAGGCATGTTATTACTTCATGTAAAGGCTCGGCGTGCCATCTCTGCTTTGTATTCTGGTTATTGCAAGAGCCCAGGCAAGTATGACCTATTCAGTATAGGTGCTGGCCATTTGTAAGATATTAATCAGAATAGATAGAGTGCCTGTAAAGGCTGCCATACACTATGCGATTTGGCCCCGATTTCACCCGATCCATTTGGATCGGGCAGTGAAATCGGACCAAATCGCAGGTTTTGACACCCGGTCCGACCCGATGCGCGGTCCCGTGCGCATCGGGTCAGAGTCGGGACGTCGGACCGACTGCACATAAGATAAATCTTATGTGCAGCCGTGGGGACTCTGAGGACGCCGGCGAGGGAGGGGGGCGGCAGGGGGAGCCGGAGCAGGGAGCTGTCCTGCTCAGTCCGGGTAGGGGGGGGGGCACGCCGCTAGTAGTGCGGATGCTGTGGGGAACACAGGCGGCAGTGACAGAGCCGGGCGGGGGGAGTCGGGAGCTGTCAGCACTGAAAAAAAACAACCCATACAATGAATGGGCAGCCTGTGATTGGCTGAGCACTCTCTCAGCCTGTCAGCAATTGGCTGAGAGAGCGCTCAGCCAATCACAGGCTGCCCATTCATTGTATGGGCTTTTTTTTTTTTTTTTTTCAGTACTGACAGCTCCCGGCTCCCCCACCCGGCTCTGTTACTGCCGCCTGTGTCCCCCGCAGCGTCTGCACTACTAGCAGCGTGCGTCCGTCCCCCCAGCCGCCTTGCAGCATCCCCCGCCCGCCACCTCGATGTCCCCGGCCCCCCTGCTCGCTCCACATTGCAGCTCCCCGGGAGTTGCAAATGATACATCTCATGCGATGTATCATTTGCAAAACTTGGCACATTAAGTGCCAAATCGTGTGTCCCCCTCCCGTGGAGCTGCAGGGGGAAATCAGGTCCGAATTGTCCTTAGGACAAGTCGGACTAATGTATGGGGGCCTTTAGAGTTGCATGCTAATGCATTCACAGCTACAATCCCAGTAAGCAGCGGATATAAGAAGATATGCTAATGCTCTAGCCCCCTGGAAATCTATTGAGAGTTTTTATGACACTCCCTGACTGACAATAACTTTGCAAAGCAAGCTACACTACCTTTCTACCTTTTGTGTGCCTTGTAGGGATGCCAATCCCGGTGCATTTTTTCAATCCTGGAATTCGGGATTAAAAAATGTCCAATCCCGGGATTGGTTTCCCTAATGCAAAAACCCGCCCCGGCCGCCCGCATATTTATTTTCAGGTGCGGTGCGGCCGGGCGGATGCAGCCTGGGCATGTAGGTGGGATGATGCAGCCTGGGCGGGTCGATGTCGGGCGATGGTCCGGGAAGAGGCGAATCATGCAGGCAGCCTCGGTGGGTGGGCGGTCTCATGGAGGCGGCGGGAGGTCAGCGCGGTGCACACAGGAGTGAGACGAGGCGGCTGTTGTGTGGCCTGCGCAGCGTGACCTCTGACATCAAGCTGCGCAGAGCCGCACTGCCCGGGACGGGAGAAGCCATTAAAGCACCAGCTCAGATGCTGCCCGGCATTAGACTGCGCAGTCTAATCCCGGGATTGGAAACCAGAGGCCAGATCCCGGGATTGGCCACCCTAGCGCATTGTGACTACCAGTGTGCCAATAATCGCTCATCTTCATAAATATTAGTGTTTCATACATCTCTGAATAAGCCCAAAGTTCGTTGTAGATGTAGAAAAGCATATTTAGATTTGAATACAAAGAGGTTCACTTTTTTTTTTTTTATAAGATACACCTATCTATAAATCGTAGAACACTTAGCTTAAATGTAGGTATAGCAATGGGTGTATAATTCCTCTGATAAAAAATCTGATTTTGAAGTAGTGTGCTGATTCAAAAATGTCAATGGAAGTGTGCTCCCTTGCAGCAGCCTATATTTGGCACACTTGAAAACATTTGTCCAACTCTGCCTGCTGTTGCATAGACACTCACTAAACTTTGTATGTATGAGACCACCTCACTACAGCACAGGTGCTCCTTTTCCGTCAGACATGGAATATGACCCTGCATCGCCTGTACTTGCGTTCACACAGCTCTGAAGCATGTGCTGTACATAGACACTAAAGATATTCTCCTCAGACAGCTGCATGTTCAACCTTCTTAGTCCAATCTGGTCCAGCAATCTATGTTGGCAACAGCCAAAGTACTTGCCCAGGTGCTCACTCCCTGTGGGGACTCCACATTTCAATAGATATTCAGGAGCATCGCGTCATTCCAGGACGCCATAAAGCAAGTTTTAAGTAAAGTGACTTTTATTAGTGTCTACGCCGATTCTTCAGGACATCCTGAGGAAGAGCCAGTGGCTCGAAACAGTGTAGACACTAATAAAAAAAGTAATTTACTTCACTTGCATTATTGAGTGATGCTATGCTCCTGAATATGAGATAGAAAAAAAAATTAATTTGACGATAAAAATAATTTGTACTCCCCTTAATTAGGAACACTAACATCTGATGTGTAAAACATACCTAAATGGCCAAGAGAGGTTTCAAGAACAAAAATGAACCCACGTTCATCAAATTTGCACAGGAGGTAGCCATTTGCTGGCATTGCTTAGGCATGTTTTCAGCATATGCAATTATAGCCCTTTATTACCATGTGGTAAAACACCTTTTTTTGGGCTAGAAAACATGGGATACAGGAGAAGTCCCTGGACCCATGTGTTATCGCCGCAAGACATGGTCTCCTGTGGCTGATCATTGGAAATTTAACAGCAGTTGCTGGCTTCTAATTGGATAGCTCTAGCTTGATCCATTAGCCACAGTAATTTAGTGCAGGTAATTGCTTATTCCCCCTATAAATGGGATTTATTTAGCTTTTGTTTGTTTATTGATATAAACTGTAGCAGAGCTAGGATATTTCATCATTCACATCAGTCTTTGCTCCAGTCACAACTTGTATTCTCATTTGCAGTATATACACACACAAACACGTGTTAATTTTTGCCATTAGCCATATAACTGACCAGTTTGGTTTTGGATTGTGAAAAAACATTAAAGCGGGCACACACACCTACAAATTTAATTGGAATGACATTTCAAATGGGTGGAGGCATTTGTATGCGGCCACCCACTGACCTGTCAATCACCGGCGGCTTCCAGTGTGGCTGTAAGTGCGGTTGGCGGATCGCCCGTACACACACAGCACGATGCACTGATTTATCTTGAACTCTTTTGAGCATCGTCTGTGTTGCACAGCCTGCATGATATGTCTGTAAACGATGCTGTTCAGATATATCACTCGTACACACTGGCCAATGGTGTAATGGCCAGATAAGGAAATGATACTCCAATCCTGACCAAAATCAGTCAAGAATTTTTAACATGTTTAATTTCCCTAGTCTCCTGACGGAATGATGATCAATGCTGGCTGCCAGTGAGGGAACGGACCCTTTACTCTATGCGCATGAATGAGGCCATAATAAAGCTATTTACTGTAGGTAAAAGAACAATTCAATATATTGCACACTATTCTTGTCAGTCTGAGCTTACTGGAAATCTAAATACTGTCTGAAACCTACTGCTCATATGTTGTATAAAAGCTTTACACGCAAAGTTAAATTGCTGATATTTTCTTATTACTGGAATGCAGGATCATTCATTTTCAAAAACATTTGAAAGCTAATCTGAATTGTGGATATATTACTGACAACATTACTAATAATACAAACAAGTATTTATCGGAGCATACCCAGTATTAAAACATTGCATCAAATCTTTTATGTAAACAAAATACTCTCACCACCAAGCCTGCATGTAGGACTATCAGACGATGTCTCATAAGATGCACAGGAGTGTGCAACTTACCAAACATTGTGTGGACACATTATACAATGTTGTGCTGAATTGTCAATAGTGTATAATATTGCATAATGTGTATGGAACTTGAGAAAAGACAATAATCCTCATGTGCTGAGGAAAGAAGTGTATGCCGAGAATCTCCATCTAGGATTTCCTGCTTATTGAAGTTTGGAATATTACTGATTGTGCGCAGTTCGTGATGTATACAGCCAGTGTAATACACCTTTTGCACCATCAAACTGTGATTTTAGACCCAGCTCATGACCACTTTTACACAGGAGTCCCTATCTAGCATTATGTTGGACAGGCATCTTCACCGGAGGCCAAGCATGTGCCGGCGCTGGGAGAGAAGAGCCTCTCCCAGCGCTGGCTTTTCCATTGTAGTGAACTGGTCCTAACCAACCGGATTACTCGTTTACACTACACTGATCCCGGATGAAACCATATTCAAACCAGAGCCCTTGTGGAGTTGAAATCCTGAGTAGTTAGACCATTTACACTGCCTGTGAACCTGGGTTCTTGCAGGCTCTAGTGCAAAAACCCGGGTTATTTGGGCTGGTATAAAAGGAGTATTAGTTACTTGGTATAATGATTTGAACATACACATAAAAGATTAGTGTGTTTTTTCTATAGCCTTTATATACATAAGATGTAGGTCTTGGGTGGTATTCAATTGTTATATTTCACACAAGTGATGAGATTGTGGCGTGACATTTAATTTATATTTTCTCAAATTCATTATGGTCTATGTACGGCTAAACCTGACCAAACAAATTGTCGCAATGTGGAAAGTCCCTTAAGTGCTCAAACAGGTCACATTGTCTTGCTTTTACCCGTGATGGGGGCAAACTGAAATGCCGGCACCAGCAGCCGATCACACTAGAACGTAGCAACAATTGATTAACTCAATTGTTCGTCATCTAGTGGCTGCCGGGGAAAACATTTGAATACTGCACAATATAGTAGTGACTCAAAC
Source organism: Crinia signifera (assembly GCF_055691185.1). Classification (NCBI taxonomy): domain Eukaryota; kingdom Metazoa; phylum Chordata; class Amphibia; order Anura; family Myobatrachidae; genus Crinia; species Crinia signifera. Next base: position 103,847,768 of record NC_139220.1, on the reverse strand, counting down.
AACAATGGACTCTTGAAGTTATGATAAAGTTAGAAACAAATATATATTAGCATTAAACAAATAATATGGTTTTCTATATAAAGCAGAGGTGTCAAACTAATGGCTCTACAGCTGTTGTGGAACTACACTTTCCAGCATGCCCTGCTACAGTTTTAGCAATCCATAATATAAAATCTGTGGCAGGGCATGCTTGGATGTGTAGTTCCACAACAGCTGGAGTAGTGTTCCCGTTAGGCTTCTTTTGCAGGGCGCTGCGCCCTGCCCCTTTAAAACATGCTCAATTCCGCCCTGCCCTTATTGTCCCGCCCTGCGCCCTGCATAATAATATCTTAATGTCTCTCCCCGGCCGCTCCGCCCGCCCTGCGCCCAGCATAATGATACACGCAGCTTGAGCTGGGTGTACTGTCTCTCCCTGGCCGCTCTGCCCGCCCGCGCTGCGCCCTGTATAATTATACACGCAGCTTGAGCTGCGTGTACTGTCTCTCCCTGGCCGCTCTGCCCGCCCGCCCTGCGCCCTGCATAATGATACACGCAGCTTGAGCTGCGTGTACTGTGTCCCCCCTGTCGCGCTGACATGCCGCTCACCTCTTGCTACGTGAGCGGCAGTCAGCTCTTACAATCAGCATGCCTCCTCCCTCCTGCCAAGCTGACATGCCGCTCACGTAGCAAGAGGTGAGCGGCGTGTTAGGGCTAATACAAGCAGCATGCCGCCTCCCTCCTGATTTAAGCACTCTGTAGGTATTTTTTGGGGGCATATTACTGGTTTTTTTTTTTTTTGGGGTAGTGGGTCCTGCGCTATCACAATGCCTGTTATTGGTGGGGGGGGTCCTGCGCATTGTGATAGCGCAGGACCCCCCCACCCCACCAATAACAGGCATTGTGATAGCGCAGGACCACCCCACCCCACCAATATCACAATGCTTGTTATTGGTGGCGTGGGGGTCCTGCACTATCACAATGCCTGTTATTGGTGGGGTGGGGGGTCCTGCACTAACAGGCATTGTGATATTGGTGGGGTGGGGGTCCTGCACTATCACAATGCCTGTTATTGGTGGGGTGGGGGGGTCCTGCACTATCACAATGCCTGTTAGTGCAGGACCCCCCCACCCCACCATCACAATGCCTGTTAGTGCAGGACCCCACCAATAACAGGCATTGTGATAGTGCAGGACCCCCCACCCCACCAATAACAGGCATTGTGATAGTGCAGGACCCCCCCACCCCACCAATAACAGGCATTGTGATAGTGCAGGACCCCCCCCCCACCCCACCAATAACAGGCATTGTGATATTGGTGGGTTGGGGTCCTGCACTATCACAATGCCTGTTATTGGTGGGGTGGGGGGGGGTCCTGCACTATCACAATGCCTGTTAGTGCAGGACCCCCCCACCCCACCAATAACAGGCATTGTGATAGTGCAGGACCCCCCCACCCCACCAATATCACAATGCCTGTTATTGGTGGGGTGGGGTGGGGGATCCTGCACTATCACAATGCCTGTTATTGGTGGGGTGGGGGGGTCCTGCACTAACAGGCATTGTGATAGTGCAGGACCCCCCCCACCCCACCAATAACAGGCATTGTGATAGTGCAGGACCCCACCCCACCAATAACAGGCATTGTGATAGTGCAGGACCCCCCACCCCACCCCACCAATAACAGGCATTGTGATAGTGCAGGACCCCCCCCCCCACCCCACCAATAACAGGCATTGTGATAGTGCAGGACCCCAACCCACCCCACCAATAACAGGCATTGTGATAGTGCAGGACCCCCCACCCCACCAATAACAGGCGTTGTGATAGTGCAGGACCCCCCCCCCCCCACCCCACCAATAACAGGCGTTGTGATAGTGCAGGACCCCCACCCCACCAATAACAGGCATTGTGATATTGGTGGGGTGTGGGGGTCCTGCACTATCACAACGCCTGTTATTGGTGGGGTGGGGTGGGGGTCCTGCACTATCACAATGCCTGTTATTGGTGGGGTGGGGGGCCTGCACTATCACAATGCCTGTTTCATTGTTTTGGAGTGATTTATTGAGTGTTTAATTAAATTATTTGCTATGATTTAAAAAATGTCATTTTAATAAATGATATGCAGTCCCTGGGTCAACATGCACTGGGTCGACATGGTGTTTTTCACAGTTTTTTGAGCCGACACATGTGCTGACAAGTGGTATTTCATGCCCTACCATCCACTAGGGCGTGGACGCGGTACTACCCCCACCCTCCCCTCCTCCATGTCGACACTGCTGACATTCGTATTAAAAAAATGTGAAAAACCCCATGTTGACCTTTTACTGTCGATCTACTTTAATATGTTGTGCTATAGATTGTGTCGACCGTAATGTCATATTCACCTTGATCCATGTCGACCTTCCTGCATATCAATCTAACAACTGTCAACCTACTTAGTGTCCAGTGATCCATACATTACATAAATGACTTTGCAGAGTGATGGTTTGAAGTTCAGGTGTCGCAAGAGATGGTTATATAGCCTAAAATGTGCTGATGTTTGAAGCTCAGGTGTGATAAGATGGGTTTTATAGCATAAATGTGCTGATGGTAGGGATGGCCATCGATGATTTGAAATCATTGATGTTTATTGCTGATGTTGAATACTTTTGCCGTCGATGTGGGAGAACTAGATGGTTTCCCTACATCGATGGCAAATGAGAACCGATGGTCCTTCTTTTTTTTTAACAAGGTGCCGGGACACGGAGCATAGCTCCGCCACTCGGAAGTCCCGCCCCCGGGTTTTGATCGGCCCAGGGCCCATTCAGTCATATATAAGGAATGACCATTGGTAGCTAAAACTATCGATGGTTATCCATCAGATAGTTTACTAACATCGATGGCTGGGAGCAGAATTGTCATCGAAATAAACCATCGATAGCGTCTGCACCGATGGCCATCTTTGGCTGATGGTTTGAAACTCAGGTGTGATATTAAGATGGTTTATATTATATAGCATAAATGTGGTGATATTTGAAGCTCTGCTGTCACAAGATGGTTTTTTAGCATAAATGTGCTGATAGTTTGAAGCTCAGGTGTGATCAGATGGTTTAAAATCATCTTGTCACACCTGACCTTTAAAGAATCAACACATTTATGGCATAAATGATGTGCTGATGTTTGAAGCGCAGTTGTCACAAAATGGTTTATATAGCATAATGGTTTATGTGCTGATGGTGTGACTCTCAGGTGTCACAGGATGGATTATATAGCATAAATGTGCTGATGGTGTGACGCTCAGGTGTCACAAGATGGTTATATAGCATAAATGTGCTGATGGTGTGACGCTCAGGTGTCACAAGATGGTTATATAGCATAAATGTGCTGATGGTGTGACGCTCAGGTGTCACAAGATGGTTATATAGCATAAATGTGCTGATGGTGTGACGCTCAGGTGTCACAAGATGGATTATATAGCATAAATGTGCTGATGGTCTGACGCTCAGGTGTCACAAGATGGGTTATATAGCATAAATGTGCTGATGGCGTGACGCTCTCAGGTGTCTCAAGATGGTTTATATAGCATAAATGTGCTGATGGTCTGACGCTCAGGTGTCACAAGATGGTTATATAGCATAAATGTGCTGATGGTGTGACGCTCAGGTGTCACAAGATGGATTATATAGCATAAATGTGCTGATGGTCTGACGCTCAGGTGTCACAAGATGGGTTATATAGCATAAATGTGCTGATGGTGTGACGCTCTCAGGTGTCTCAAGATGGTTTATATAGCATAAATGTGCTGATGGTGTGACGCTCTCAGGTGTCACAAGATGGTTATATAGCATAAATGTGCTGATGGTGTGACGCTCAGGTGTCACAAGATGGTTATATAGCATAAATGTGCTGATGGTGTGACGCTCAGGTGTCACAAGATGGTTATATAGCATAAATGTGCTGATGGTGTGACGCTCAGGTGTCACAAGATGGTTATATAGCATAAATGTGCTGATGGTGTGACGCTCAGGTGTCACAAGATGGGTTATATAGCATAAATGTGCTGATGGTGTGACGCTCAGGTGTCACAGGATGGATTATATAGCATAAATGTGCTGATGGTGTGACGCTCAGGTGTCACAAGATGATTATATAGCATAAATGTGCTGATGGTGTGACGCTCAGGTGCCAGAGGATGGATTATATAGCATAAATGTGCTGATGGTGTGACGCTCTCAGGTGTCACAAGATGGTTATATAGCATAAATGTGCTGATGGTGTGACGCTCAGGTGTCACAAGATGGTTATATAGCATAAATGTGCTGATGGTGTGACACTCAGGTGTCACAGGATGGATTATATAGCATAAATGTGCTGATGGTGTGACGCTCAGGTGCCACAGGATGGATTATATAGCATAAATGTGCTGATGGTGTGACGCTCTCAGGTGTCACAAGATGGTTATATAGCATAAATGTGCTGATGGTGTGACGCTCAGGTGTCACAGGATGGATTATATAGCATAAATGTGCTGATGGTGTGACGCTCAGGTGTCACAAGATGGATTATGTAGCATAAATGTGCTGATGGTGTGACGCTCAGGTGTCACAAGATGGGTTATGTAGCATAAATGTGCTGATGGTGTGACGCTCAGGTGTCACAGGATGGATTATATAGCATAAATGTGCTGATGGTGTGACGCTCAGGTGTCACAAGATGGTTATATAACATAAATGTACTGATGGTGACGCTCAGGTGTCACAAGATGGATTATATAGCATAAATGTGCTGATGGTGTGACGCTCAGGTGTCACAACATGGTTATATAGCATAAATGTGCTGATGGTGTGACGCTCAGGTGTCACAAGATGGTTATATAGCATAAATGTGCTGATGGTGTGACGCTCAGGTGTCACAAGATGGTTATATAGCATAAATGTGCTGATGGTGTGACGCTCAGGTGTCACAAGATGGGTTATATAGCATAAATGTGCTGATGGTGTGACGCTCAGGTGTCACAGGATGGATTATATAGCATAAATGTGCTGATGGTGTGACGCTCAGGTGTCACAAGATGATTATATAGCATAAATGTGCTGATGGTGTGACGCTCAGGTGTCACAAGATGGTTATATAGCATAAATGTGCTGATGGTCTGACGCTCAGGTGTCACAAGATGGATTATATAGCATAAATGTGCTGATGGTCTGACGCTCAGGTGTCACAAGATGGATTATATAGCATAAATGTGCCGATGGTGTGACGCTCAGGTGTCACAAGATGGATATATAGCATAAATGTGCTGATGGTGTGACGCTCAGGTGTCACAGGATGGATTATATAACACAAATGTGCTGATGGTGTGACGCTCAGGTGTCACAAGATGGTTATATAACATAAATGTGCTGATGGTGTGAAGCTTAGGTGTCACAAGGTGGTTATATAGCATAAATGTGCTGATGGTGTTATGCTCAGGTGTCACAAGGTGGATTATATACTGTAGCATAAACGTGCTGATTGTTTGTAGCTCAGGTGTCACCATTTTGACCTTTTAAATTAAAATGTGCCCTCGCGATTGAAAAATGTGCCCTCGCGATTGAAAAATGTGCCCTTCCTGTGGTCAGCACCCTGCCCTAAAAAATTTCTAGAGTGAACACTATGGAAGGCCATGAGTTTGACACCACTGATATAAAGGATAGCATATTGGTATAAATAAATGAAAAATACTGCTGAATTTTCGGTACTCTTTACTTAGAAGGGCGCCCATCTCGGCCATCTCGGGCATTGAATGCACTAAAAAATCAGTTGCGATGCGACCGACGAGATGCCCGAGATTTCCCATAGGGAACAATGTTAAATGTCTCAATTGACCCGATTTTCCTGTTCAATGCCTCAATTGACCCAATTTTTCCATAGGAAACAATGTTAAATGGGCCACAGAGGCCAAATGGGCACCCTGAAGTGAATAATGGCCACCCGAATTGTTAACGCCACCCCACGATCAACATCAACCCGAAGCGTGGCGAGCGCAGCGAGCCCGCGAGGGGCGGCGGTACGCGTCCTACGACCTTTTCATACCCCCACTATCCACGTCGGCGTGGAGCTGAGAATAGAAAGTGTGGCGAGCGCAGCGAGCCACCGAGCCCGAAGCGTGCATCTCGTCGGTTGATCGCACCCGATTTTTTAGTGCATTCAATGCCCGAGATGCCCGAGATTTTTTACTAACGATGCATTTATGGTTGGTAGCCAATAGAACTTGTTTTGTCTATTGCTTTAACCCTAAAAAATCTGAATAGGCCCTGGACTACCAACCCTAGGCACAACAAATTCTTGTGGCTTCCAATTATAACGTGTACAAACAGAAGTGAAACCTGTGCCTCACTACATAACCGTTTCCAAGGATGACAAAAGTGCAATTTACTTTATTTAATATTTCTCTCTAAATTTCCCAAAAAGAAACTGTTTGTTTATTAACAGTTTCTTATAAAGCGCACACATTCACATCTGTCCCTGCCCCAGTGGAGCTTACAATCTATATTCCCTACCACATGTACACACACACAGACATTCTAGGGTACATTTTTGGTGGGAGCCAATTAACCTACCAGAATATTTTTGGATTGTGGGATGAAACCGGAGTACCCGGAGGAAACCCACGCAACTACGGGGATAATATACAAACTCCGCACAGTTAGGGCCATAGTGGGAATCGAACCTATGACCTCAGTGCTGTGAGGCAGTAATGCAAACCACTAGACCGTTCATACTGCCGAACTGTTGGCCTAGGGGTGCTGAAAATTGAGGGATTGGCAGGCTTTATAGTAGGGGCATAGTTGAATGCCATGTGTTTCATATCAAGCATATTCAAAGCATTGTTAAATTGTCAAATATAAATTGATAATGCAATTAATTGGCATTTTTTTTACAGGGCTGTTCCTCTTGAGTTTCTACACAGATTCCGTAAAAATCATTGTAAACCGAGGGATATACTCTAAACTTTGAGCAACAGTCCACAAGTCAATTTCACATACATTTGCTGATCTTTGCAAGAGGGCAGTGTACCTCTATGCCAACTGATAGCACTAGAAAATGCTGATGTAAATGATTACAGAACAGTATGTGTTTATTTAATATCTAGATGCTAATTGATCGCCAAGGCTAATTAATTAGCCCGAAATCGAAATTGCAGTGTAAAAATAATGCAGTCCGTATTTACTCTGCACAGAAACATAATAACTCACCTGAATGTAACTCTCTCTGTACATTTTACATCTACCCCACCTGCAGTGCATATGGTTTTGCCCATTTTGGGAACAAATTTGTACTGCATATCAGATCTAAATAAGGGCCTTAATGTAAATAAATGGCATCTATTTACCTGATGATGGCATTGGCATGCTGTTTTGGCAGGGTTCTAAAAGATCCTAGTATGAACACTAGTTGTACTAAATCCAGGACAACTAGTTATGTGCATGATTGTGGTGATTTTTCAGTAATAGATGTGTTTGAGAAGGGTTGTATAATTTATTAGCATTGTTTTCTTTTAATAATATCAAGAATGCTGATCATATCAATTACTTGTTGTTCCTTTTTTTTCCAGCTGGAAATGGATTCTCCTGTGATACATGCAATATAGTTGTGAATTCTATAGAACAGTATCAGGCTCACATCAGTGGAGCCAAACACAAGAACAAGTAAGTATTACTAAAATATCAGAAAAGCCCCCTTTCTTTTACCAATCATTTATCCCATATTCTGGTAGCTTCTGTATTGCCCTACCACTCTCCTACAACAATGCAAAGCGAAAGCTAGTGCAGAAATCCCTTACCCCTTTTTATAGAGGTTTGTGTTCATACAGTATAATGACTGTATAGTTAGTGTGTATACATAGATTTATATTCCCAACATGGCCCTAACTATGCGGAGTTCATATAGTCTCCCTGTGTTTGTGTGGGTTTACGCCGGTTTCCTCCCACAATCCAAAAATATACGGGTACGTTATTTGGTTTCCAAGTTTGTGTACTTTCTCCCTCGGGAGACATCAGGGGGGTAGGGATGCCAATCCCGGGAATTGCTTTTCAATCCTGAAAAATTCTCAATCCCGGGATTGGCATGCCTAAAATAAAATTGCCCCTGTGCCCCCCACACTAACTGACTTTTGGGGAGGGGGACAGGCGGCGGGTATGACGTGGGTGGCCTGGCGGCAAGCAGGTGCCGGGGCCACACACTTACTTTTTGGGGAGGAGACAGGCGGCTGGGGGAGGTCCGGCGGCGAGCGAGTTCCGACGGTGGGGGTCTAGTGTTACGGCCTGCGCAGCGTGACCTGTGACCTAATCACGCTGCGCAGGCCGCACGCCCGGTTGGGGACAGCCGGGCAGTGCCTGAGAGAGTGCTCAGTCTAATCCTGAAATCCCGGGATTGAATACTCCAAACCCGGGATTGAAATCCCGGACATTTTGGGGCCATCCCTAATCAGGGGCCACAGCTTTACAGTGGGTAGTGGGAGTGAGCACCAGCACCCTAGAGGTTAAACTTGAACTGCCTCCCAGGCAGTCGGGCTTTTCCCCTCTACCCTGCCTCCAGGCCAGGAAGTTCAGTTTTTTCGGGTGCTGGCAGGAGCCAGATGCACCTACTAGAGGGGCTGCTATTTTATTTTTATTTCATTTTTATATTTTATTTTTTACTTTTCTTTTACACTGACTGCTGTCAGTGACAGAGCAGCAGCACTGGGGGTCTGTAATGACCCCTGTGCTGCAGGCTCCATTACCCGGGTCCGGAGCTGCATCGCCACTCATGGGTGGGGACCAGCAGCGGCCCCCCGCCACCGCACGCCAGGGACCTGACATGGTATCACGCTCCACGCTGGGAGCGCGTAAGATCACGCTTGCGGGGGCATTGCAGCTGCAGCAGTTCAGCGGGGCGGAGCGCTGACAAGCGGATGACTGGTCCGACACCCACTCCCGCTGGACAACCAGGGAAATGGTTTGTGGGCAGCGGCGCCAGGCATGTGTATAGATACATATGTATATGTATGTGTGTGTGTATATATATATATAACGACACAGGTGAGGCCAGCACTCCTCGTCCAATACGGCTGCGGCGGTGCCCTCCTGGTCACCCTGGCTGGGGTTCCACAATACACACTTCCTTGGCGGCACTCGCTCAAATAAATCGATCATACAACCGGAGTAATTATCAACGTTTCGGAGCTCTTTATTTCTGCCCCGTCATCAGGATAAAAATACAATGCAAGTGACACAAATTTATACATACCCCAGATCCCAGTGCACGAGGACGTCCGGGACGCTTCGTACTGGATGGCGCCACGGAAGCGCGTCATCAACTGAGTCCTGTCACCACGGCAACCCGCCGCGTATCCACGGCAACCCGCCGCGTACAGGCTCCCAGCGATACGTCACATCCTGCTACCATATCAATACGGGTCACCTAGGAGACCTTCCATATACAAATATACGTAAAAATACAAAAAATACAAAAATGCAAGAAAAATACACACATATCACATGAAAAAGGCATAATATAAGTAGTAAATCGGAATAGCAAAGATAAAATCACAAAATCTTATCAAAAGTGGACGAATATGAAAGCGCACAACTAGCCTACAGACAAAGCATACAGAAAAAGCATGTTGTTAGCAGCATACCAGCCGGCATATCATACTCAAATGTATAGACATCATATTACAGGGGAATTTATTATAAGAAGCAATGTAAACCGTGCGCTTCATTTAATCCGCCGGGTGACAACGTCCCCAGCCTTTGTATCCAACAGGCTTCGCTTCTAAGTAGTTTAAGTCCCCGATCACCCCTCCTCAGAGAGGCAGGTACATGATCAATGATCATGCTTCTCAATGATGCCACATTGTGTTTGGCTTCGAAAAAATGTCGAGCCAGCGGCTGGTCACTTCCCCCTTTCTCATATGCTGCTTTAATGGAGGACCTGTGTCCTGCTAGTCTGTCACGTAGTGTTCTCTCAGTTTTGCCCACATAACTGAGCGAGCACGGACAGGTCAGCAGATATACAATAAATTTCGTAGTGCACGTTACCCGATGTTGAATAAAGAACTTCTTCCCCGACCTGGGGTGCACAAATGATGGACCTGTCGACATAGATCGACAGGCCGTACAGCCAAGACATCTAAAACATCCTTTTCTAGGTCTAAGAAACTGTTCACTAGACTGCTGATGTAGTTCAGTAACATCTGTTTTCATTACAATATCCTTAATATTTCTACCCCTAGTGTAGCAACTCATAAGGGCAGTATCTTCCAGGCCCAGGCATGGGTCAGACGTGATCATGGGCCATAAGTTCTTACTTTTAAAATTAATGTCTGAACTAGCAACATTG
>NC_139220.1:103672445-103832445 GCF_055691185.1 Crinia signifera | reverse complement strand
CTATATAACCATCTTGTGACACCTGAGCGTCACACCATCAGCACATTTATGCTATATAATCCATCCTGTGACACCTGAGAGTCACACCATCAGCACATAAACCATTATGCTATATAAACCATTTTGTGACAACTGCGCTTCAAACATCAGCACATCATTTATGCCATAAATGTGTTGATTCTTTAAAGGTCAGGTGTGACAAGATGATTTTAAACCATCTGATCACACCTGAGCTTCAAACTATCAGCACATTTATGCTAAAAAACCATCTTGTGACAGCAGAGCTTCAAATATCACCACATTTATGCTATATAATATAAACCATCTTAATATCACACCTGAGTTTCAAACCATCAGCCAAAGATGGCCATCGGTGCAGACGCTATCGATGGTTTATTTCGATGACAATTCTGCTCCCAGCCATCGATGTTAGTAAACTATCTGATGGATAACCATCGATAGTTTTAGCTACCAATGGTCATTCCTTATATATGACTGAATGGGCCCTGGGCCGATCAAAACCCGGGGGCGGGACTTCCGAGTGGCGGAGCTATGCTCCGTGTCCCGGCACCTTGTTAAAAAAAAAGAAGGACCATCGGTTCTCATTTGCCATCGATGTAGGGAAACCATCTAGTTCTCCCACATCGACGGCAAAAGTATTCAACATCAGCAATAAACATCAATGATTTCAAATCATCGATGGCCATCCCTACCATCAGCACATTTATGCTATAAAACCCATCTTATCACACCTGAGCTTCAAACATCAGCACATTTTAGGCTATATAACCATCTCTTGCGACACCTGAACTTCAAACCATCACTCTGCAAAGTCATTTATGTAATGTATGGATCACTGGACACTAAGTAGGTTGACAGTTGTTAGATTGATATGCAGGAAGGTCGACATGGATCAAGGTGAATATGACATTACGGTCGACACAATCTATAGCACAACATATTAAAGTAGATCGACAGTAAAAGGTCAACATGGGGTTTTTCACATTTTTTTAATACGAATGTCAGCAGTGTCGACATGGAGGAGGGGAGGGTGGGGGTAGTACCGCGTCCACGCCCTAGTGGATGGTAGGGCATGAAATACCACTTGTCAGCACATGTGTCGGCTCAAAAAACTGTGAAAAACACCATGTCGACCCAGTGCATGTTGACCCAGGGACTGCATATCATTTATTAAAATGACATTTTTTAAATCATAGCAAATAATTTAATTAAACACTCAATAAATCACTCCAAAACAATGAAACAGGCATTGTGATAGTGCAGGCCCCCCACCCCACCAATAACAGGCATTGTGATAGTGCAGGACCCCCACCCCACCCCACCAATAACAGGCGTTGTGATAGTGCAGGACCCCCACACCCCACCAATATCACAATGCCTGTTATTGGTGGGGTGGGGGTCCTGCACTATCACAACGCCTGTTACTGGTGGGGTGGGGGGGGGGGGGGGGTCCTGCACTATCACAACGCCTGTTATTGGTGGGGTGGGGGGTCCTGCACTATCACAATGCCTGTTATTGGTGGGGTGGGTTGGGGTCCTGCACTATCACAATGCCTGTTATTGGTGGGGTGGGGGGGGGGGTCCTGCACTATCACAATGCCTGTTATTGGTGGGGTGGGGGGGTCCTGCACTATCACAATGCCTGTTATTGGTGGGGTGGGGTGGGGGGTCCTGCACTATCACAATGCCTGTTATTGGTGGGGTGGGGTCCTGCACTATCACAATGCCTGTTATTGGTGGGGTGGGGGGGGGTCCTGCACTATCACAATGCCTGTTAGTGCAGGACCCCCCCACCCCACCAATAACAGGCATTGTGATAGTGCAGGATCCCCCACCCCACCCCACCAATAACAGGCATTGTGATAGTGCAGGATCCCCCACCCCACCCCACCAATAACAGGCATTGTGATATTGGTGGGGTGGGGGGGTCCTGCACTATCACAATGCCTGTTATTGGTGGGGTGGGGGGGTCCTGCACTAACAGGCATTGTGATAGTGCAGGACCCCCCCCCCCCCCACCAATAACAGGCATTGTGATAGTGCAGGACCCCAACCCACCAATATCACAATGCCTGTTATTGGTGGGGTGGGGGGGGGTCCTGCACTATCACAATGCCTGTTATTGGTGGGGTGGGGGGTCCTGCACTATCACAATGCCTGTTATTGGTGGGGTGGGGGGTCCTGCACTATCACAATGCCTGTTATTGGTGGGGTGGGGGGGTCCTGCACTAACAGGCATTGTGATGGTGGGGTGGGGGGGTCCTGCACTAACAGGCATTGTGATAGTGCAGGACCCCCCCACCCCACCAATAACAGGCATTGTGATAGTGCAGGACCCCCACCCCACCAATATCACAATGCCTGTTAGTGCAGGACCCCCCACCCCACCAATAACAGGCATTGTGATAGTGCAGGACCCCCACGCCACCAATAACAGGCATTGTGATATTGGTGGGGTGGGGTGGTCCTGCGCTATCACAATGCCTGTTATTGGTGGGGTGGGGGGGTCCTGCGCTATCACAATGCGCAGGACCCCCCCCACCAATAACAGGCATTGTGATAGCGCAGGACCCACTACCCCAAAAAAAAAAAAAACCAGTAATATGCCCCCAAAAAATACCTACAGAGTGCTTAAATCAGGAGGGAGGCGGCATGCTGCTTGTATTAGCCCTAACACGCCGCTCACCTCTTGCTACGTGAGCGGCATGTCAGCTTGGCAGGAGGGAGGAGGCATGCTGATTGTAAGAGCTGACTGCCGCTCACGTAGCAAGAGGTGAGCGGCATGTCAGCGCGACAGGGGGGACACAGTACACGCAGCTCAAGCTGCGTGTATCATTATGCAGGGCGCAGGGCGGGCGGGCAGAGCGGCCAGGGAGAGACAGTACACGCAGCTCAAGCTGCGTGTATAATTATACAGGGCGCAGCGCGGGCGGGCAGAGCGGCCAGGGAGAGACAGTACACCCAGCTCAAGCTGCGTGTATCATTATGCTGGGCGCAGGGCGGGCGGAGCGGCCGGGGAGAGACATTAAGATATTATTATGCAGGGCGCAGGGCGGGACAATAAGGGCAGGGCGGAATTGAGCATGTTTTAAAGGGGCAGGGCGCAGCGCCCTGCAAAAGAAGCCTAACGGGAACACTACATCATGTGGATATATATATATATATATATATATATATATATGTATAGCTACACATGTGGATATATATATATATATATATATATGTATGTATAGCTACACATGTGGATATATATATATATGTATAGCTACACATGTGGATATATATATATATATATATATATGTATAGCTGCACATGTGGATATATATATGTATAGCTACACATGTGGATATATATATATATATATGTATAGCTGCACATGTGGATATATATATATGTATAGCTGCACATGTGGATATATATATGTATAGCTGCACATGTGGATATATATATATATATATATATATATATGTATAGCTGCACATGTGGAGATGTAGAGCTGCACATGTGGAGATGTAGAGCTGCACATGTGGAGATGTAGAGCTGCACATGTGGAGATGTATATGCATAGATGCACATGTGGATATAAATGTATAATATGTATACATATATATCCACGTGTGTATATATAGTTGTGAATAGATGTATATGTGGATATATATGTATACCTTTTGACTGTCTGTAAATACCCTGTTTGTTGTATCACTGTCTCCTTTGTAAAGTGCATTGGAATATACTGCGCTATATAAGAAACTGTTACTAAATAAATATAGATATATGTGGATATATATGCATAGATATACATGTGGATATATATGCATAGATATACATGTGGATATATATGCATAGATATACATGTGGATATATATGCATAGATATACATGTGGATATATATGCATAGATATACATGTGGATATATATGCATAGATATACATGTGGATATATATGCATAGATATACATGTGGATATATATGCATAGATATACATGTGGATATATATGCATAGATATACATATACATGTGGATATATGTGCATAGATATACATGTGGATATATGTGCATAGATAGATAGATAGATAGATATATGTATGGATATATATATATGCATAGATATAGGTATGGATATATAGATATATATATATATAGATATCTATCTATCTATCTCTTTATCTCTATATATATATATATATATATATATATATATATATATATATATATATATATATATGATATAGAGTGCGCCTTCTGTTGTTTCACCACCACAACCTCAAAATTCAGATGGACATAGACAATTCAGATAAAATTAGTTGTACAATTTATTATAAAATAATTCTTAATATTGTTCCGTATGTAGTCACAGTCTTCTCAATCACAATAACCCGACGCGTTTCGTCCTATGGACTTCATCAGGGGTATAATATATGACTCACACTGGCATGTGTTCTTTGATAAAAAGCGGATATGCTGGTTCTTCAGTAGGGTACTGGAACCGACTAAAACGATGTCTCACTTTCAGTATGGAATGGGGCAAAAAATGGGTGATTTGGAGAGGGTTTTTTCCGTCAATCCTCTCATGAACAGATACTATAACTCCCAGGCTGCCACTCCAAAAAGCTGCAGATCAAAGAACACATGCCAGTGTGAGTCATATGTTATACCCCTGATGAAGTCCATAGGACGAAACGCGTCGGGTTATTGTGATTGAGAAGACTGTGACTACATACGGAACAATATTAAGAATTATTTTATAATAAATTGTACAACTAATTTTATCTGAATTGTCTATGTCCATCTGAATTTTGAGGTGGTGGTGGTGAAACAACAGAAGGCGCACTCTATATCCTTCCTATCCATACGTTCTTTCTCCCCCACTAACAGGGGGGACTTATATGTATATATATGTATATATGTGTGTGTATATATATATATATATATATATATATATATATATGCATAGATATATGTATGGATATATATATGCATAGATATATGTATGGATATATATATATATATGCATAGATCTATGCATATATATATCCATACATATATCTATGCATATATATATATATATATATATATCTATGCATGGATATATGTATGGATATATATATATGCATAGATATATGTATGGGGATATATATATTTATATATATATATATATATATATATATATATATATGTGTGTGTATGGATATATATATATACATACATATATCTATGCATAGATATCTATATATATATAGATATAGATATATAGATATCTATGCATAGATGGATATATGTATGCATAGATATATGTATGTATGTATGGATATATATATATATGCATAGATATATCTATCTATCTATATATATATATATATATCCATGCATATATCTATATATATCTATGCATAGATATATGCATGGATATATGTATGGATATATATATATATATATATAAAGCGTTTCTTGGTAGCTCCGGCACTCACTGCATACATGGGTTTACTTTCCCGGTGCCTTCCACAGTCAGCGTTAGCGGGCTTGATACAAACAGATATCGGCAGCGGCACTCAGTATAAAAGAAAAGTCGACACAACGCCGTGTAGACGCCAACGTTTCAACGCTTTAATCGCGTTTTCGTCAGGGCAGCAAAGAAACAAGATAAAACTCACCCTTCTTGTAGTGCTCGCCATCACCAAACTTCCTCCTGTCGCGGGAATCGGCTGCTGCCGTGCGCGCGCACAGGATATATATGCATAGATATATGTATGGATATATATATATATATATATGGATATATATGCATAGATATATGTATGGATATATATATATGCATAGATATATGTATGGATATATATATATATATATATATAAACATAGATATAGGTATGGATATAGATATATATGCATAGATATAGGTATAGATATAGGTATGGATATAGATATGTATGCATACATATATATGCATAGATATAGGTATGGATATATGTATGCATAGATATAGGTATGGATATAGATATATGTATGGATATGTATGCATAGATATATGTATGGATATGTATGCATAGATATATGTATGGATATATATGCATAGATATATGTATGGATATATATAAGGATATATATGCATAGATATATTTATGGATATATATGCATAGATATATGTATGGATATATATATATATATGCATAGATATATGTATGGATAGAAATATGCATAGATATATGTATGGATAGATATATGCATAGATATATGGATATATATATATATATATATATGCATAGATATAGGTATGGATATATATATATATATATATATATATATATATATATGCATAGATATATGCATGGGTATATATCTATGCATAGATATATGTATGGATATATATATATCTATGCATATATAGATATATATAGATATATGCATGGGTATATATCTATGCATAGATATATGTATGGATATATATATATCTATGCATATATATATATATATATATATCTATGCATATATAGATATATATATATCTATGCATATATATATATATATATCTATGCATAAATATCTATGCATATATATATATCTATGCATATATATATCTATGCATATATATATATATATCTATGCATATATATATATATATATATATATATATATCTATGCATATATATATATATATATATATGCATAGATATATATATATATATATATATCTATGCATAGATATATATATATATATCTCTATGCATGGATATATGTATGGATAGATATATGCATGGATATATGTATGGATAGATATATGCATGGATATATGTATGGATATGTGCATAGATATATGTATGGATATATATATATATATATATGCATATATATATATATGTGTATGGATAGATATATGTATGGATAGTGTAAATTGTGCCCCTCTAGCATGCCGTGAGATGCGAGTCCCGATGCGATCTGATCGCATCGGGACTCGCATCTCACAGCATATCCTGCCGTGTGTACACACCATTAGGCATAGAGAGATTTCACATTTTTTATTATTTGCATTACAATCATAAATTAAACAATGATAAAACAATGATATAAACAAAGCACAAGTATTTTTTTTACCAATGTAGTATAATGGATGCTTGATAACTCTACGCGTTTCATCTTGATGACTTCATCTGGGGAGATTCAAAGCAAATATTTTATTAGATTCAAGGATTCATTATCCAATGGTTCTTCAGTGAAAGAAATCAGGAAAAATTCACTTTGATGGAAAAAAATAATCGAATGCTCCAAATGAATTATTCTCGGTGGGAGGGGCTTAAACCATGGGATAACCAGTGGGACTGTGGTATCACATGTGCCTCCTTCCAACTGGAAGGAGGCACATGTGATACCACAGCAGCGCTATGTAAAGACGTCCTCAAAGCCGCTCATCTGCTGGTAATACCAGCAGATGAGCGGCTGTCCTGGCAATGATACGTGAACGCACATCACCACTCATCGCTGGGCCATACACACTAGGCTGCTTTCAGCTGAAAGCCGCTCAAACTTGCTTATTTGAGCGGCTTTCAGTTCAGTCGCCCCAATGTGTATGGGCCTTTAGTTTTAATTATATATATATATTTAATTATATATATATCAAGTTGAATAGAAATGCTTAACATTATATTAGTCCATCAACAAGGTTAGTTGAATATAGTTTGACAATGGCTCTGTTGTTTTTTTAAAGTGTCATTTTAGCACATGACCTATATTCTTCAAGATATAGGGGTGAATTCAATGTGGCCGGCAAGGGTTTTTTTAATGGTGGGGATGGTCTGTTTTCAGGGAGGATCAACAAAAAAACAAGCCATCCACACTGTTTAACTCCCTCACCCTATTCTATGTTTCTGGGGGAATCGGGATTCTTCCAAACAGTGAGGTTCGCCGCTAATGCAGCGAGCCCGCTGCATATAGCCTCGCATATAGCCTCGAGCCTCGCCTTTTTGACAGCCGCACTCACCGTTTCCATCTGTCTATTTAGGTACTATTTTGAGCAATAGGTACTGCTAGCTGTTATAGCTCGCCTTATAGGCATTGAATATACCCCATAGGGTTGTCTTTGCATAAAGATGTCTATTAACATTATACATAGCATATCAGGCTTCTTTGGATAGAAGAATTATGGTGCATGAAGGAAGGTCACTTTTTATGTGTCTGAATACTCTTGTCCATCAGATAAGCAGCCCCACCATATATTTATTTGTGTAAACTGTAGTTTGTCTAGTGATTTTGTCAGGAACACTGTAGATCAGTGGTACTCAACATTGGCACTCAGGACCCCCCACAGTGCACGTTTTCCAGGTCACCTGGCAGGTGCACTCATTATTCACTGACACATTTTAAAAGATCACAGGTGAAGCTTATTATTTCATCTGTGATTCTGTGTGGAGACCTGAAACACGTGCACTGTGTGGGGTCCCGAGGACTGAGGTTGAGAACCACTGTTGTAGATAATGTTGAAGCCTTAGTAAATGTTTTCACAAATCTTCTTTATGTATTTGAATCAGCAGGTAAGAAACATGATTCTGTTGTGTTCACTGAATTCAAGTACATCTCAATTACACCTACCTTGTTGCAAGCAAATGTACCTCCATATTTCTAGCTGTCAGTTTGAGGGGGAACTTTAGGGACTCCAGTATTATATCCAGCTTTCCACGTTCCTAACCTAATGTTTCCTTTCATCTCGAGTGAAAAGATAATCTCAACATCCACAGGGAGTTAATCTCCCTCTATTCTGCCTCCAATCTGCCTCCAATATAAATGCAGATGTATCATGTCCATCCTTGCTTTTTTTAAATAACACACGTTAACTGTTTAATTACAATTTGTTATAAAAACAACTTACCATTGTGATCGAAAAATGTGTTACTTGTTGCTGTTAAATTTGTTATTTGCTGCTGATTAGTATTTTAACATTTAGTTATCATAGATTTTGCCACATTTCCTCTTATTGAACATTGTTTGTAGGGTAGATGTATAAAGCAGTGATCAGGGAGATGTGATAAAGTGGCTGGTACTTTATTACCTGACTGTAAATTTACAGGCTTGGCTTAAAAGGGGACAGTTTGGAGCTGATTGGCCAGTGATAAAGTACCAGCGACTTTATTACTTCTCTTTTATCACTGCTTTGTACTTCTATCCCTTATACCCCTTTTACACCAAAATCCCTGGTCGGACCCTGGTCTTTGAACACGGGAGTTTGTGGTCCATGGTCTGTGTACTTGATCTGGCACTTCTGGTATCCTTTCATCACTACCCGGATGTCCCATCCTGGGTTGGGACCATTTACACCGCCCATGACCCAGGTCCAACCAGTGTTCAACCCTGGTCAGGACTTGGGTAGGAGACCAGTGTTACTGGACCTGGGTTGGCCCCTTTTACACCAACGCTGACCTGGGTCCAAGCTGGGTTATGCCTTGGTGTAAAAGGGGTATTCGTTACGTTTGTGTGATGGCCCTCTGCGGCAATAACCCACACACTGTGATGACAGAGCAGCAGTTAGACCTGTTGCTAAAGGCACCTTTTGAAGACCTGTTTTGTCCTGTAAGGCAGGTGCGTATTGCCAGCCTTGTAAGGATATGAGCACTAGCTGTAACTTGCCAACAAAGCTCCCTGGGAAAATGTCTCCCTAAGGACTATAGCCTTCTAAAAATGTGATGTTTACTTGCTTTTATTATGAGTAACCTGCCCACTGGGCTTCTCTGTAATGTGCTGTCTCTGAAAACATCACATTTAGAAAGAGACTTAACCGTTATATAGTGCTATGGGTTGTGGCCTGTTTTCAATTTGCTGCACATACTGTCACACATCTGCATTACACAGTTACACCATAATACCACTTTTACATTTTAGTTCTATGATGCAGACTATATTATCATTCACTTGTTCTCTGGAATTTCACTGCAAAGTTGATCCTTTTGCTCTAGTTAGGGCACCATGGTATGCCACAAGATGATTCTAAAGCTGCCTCATTGACCTCACTGTTTCAGAGCCAATCCAAAATCAGATTGCACTGTGCTGGAAATGGTTTGTGAGGATGAGGTCCCTTCTCAGCCCTAACTAGAACCATCAGGACACATTTGCAATGAAAATCCTGTTCATGACAAGAGGTGAGTAGTATTTTGGCTACGGTGTAACAGATATCCAAAAAGCTTACACTTAGGTTCTCTGCAGTTGTTGCCAGACAAAACATAATTGGGAAACATGTTATTATTCTATTTTATGCTGGGAACACTGGCTAACATATGGGCCAGTATATTGTTGCCACATTGTGTACCATCAGCATTCTTCACAGACATATTGTGTTAGTCCTGCCACACAACCAATGGGCAATATATCTCCAGCTACATCGGCCCACCGTTCTGTGTGTATGGATGGTTTTACACTTGCTGCATGGGCCGATGTCACAGGTGAGCATTCAAATTCCCACACAGCTGCATTGCAGGGACAAGAGAGGCCTATCAGTAGGTTTACACAGCTGGAAAATATGTTGGTGGACCTACCATTGCCCCCCTAAAGCAGATGGATCAACGAAGGTATGCGTACTTAATAATCAGCCGCTCAGTATGTCGGTCTCTGTCATGCAACTTGGTGGGCATTTGAATTTGTCTGCTTAGCTGGGACATCGGCCCCTACTGCCTATGTATGACTGCCTGTACACACAACAGAATGCACCAATATATCTGTAGATATATTATCGGCCATTGGCTGTGCTGCAGGGGCTACGCGATATGTCTGTGAACGATGTTGTTCACAGACATATCACTGCTACACACCCTCCAACATGCCAGCACTATATATATATATATATATATATATATATATATATATACAGGTTTGTAGGCAAGAAGGTGGCACTCCAGGATTTGAATGAGTGAAAAAAAGCAACCAAAGGACTTGCTCCTAATAGGAAGGCACCGGGTAAGACATTATTGGATGGATTTCTAGGGAGTGCCGGTCATTGTGGACTATATATATATATATATATATATATATATATATATATATATACATACATACATACATACATACACAAACAGAATACCGCTGCGCAACACCTCCTATCACAGGAGTTAATTCAGTAAGTCCCCCGTAGTCTGCAGCTCTCTCCAGGACTCTACCACGGTCCAAAGTAGTGTAATATACAAAAGAAGGAGAAGAGCACCATGAGCAGGATAAAAGTACAATTCCTTTACTGATCTTATATGCTCACTTATATAGGGGTTCAGAATAAACAGCTTGCCAAGCCAAGGTGGACACAGGAACAAGTGGATAACAGGATACAACTGCGATGATCTTCCGTCTTGGACAGCCTCTCACGCTGCACTCACACCGGTCACAGTTTTCCTTCACCGATCACTCCATGTCCACCGTATTGGCCACGCCCAACGCGTTTCGTACCAGGACTTCGTCAGGGGTGACACCCCCTGACGAAGTCCTGGTACAAAACGCGTTGGGCGTGGCCAATACGGTGGACGCGGTGACGTCGCTCTGGTGGAGTGAGCTGTGGAGTGATCGGTGAAGGAAAACTGTGACCGATGAGAGTGATGCACCTTTTACACCAGAGGTTGGACCCGGGATATTGCCGCTCCAGTCCGGGGCAGGGCATGGTGTAAATGGGCTGAAAAATTCCCGGGGAACAGTACCCGTGTTATTTTTTTTCAGCCCATTTACACCATGCCCTGCCCCGGACTGGAGCGGCAATATCCCGGGTCCAACCTCTGGTGTAAAAGGTGTATCACTCTCATCGGTCAAAGTTTTCCTTCACCGATCACTCCACAGCTCACTCCACCAGAGCGACGTCACCACGTCCACCGTATTGGCCACGCCCAACGCGTTTTGTACCAGGACTTTGTCAGGGGGTGTCACCCCTGACGAAGTCCTGGTACGAAACGCATTGGGCGTAACCAATACGGTGGATATGGAGTGATCGGTGAAGGAAAACTGACCGGTGTGAGTGCAGCGTGAGAGGCTGTCCAAGACGGATGATCATCGCAGTTGTATCCTGTTATCCACTTGTTCCTGTGTCCACCTTGGCAAGGGGTTTATTCTGAACCCCTATGTATGTGAGCATATAAGATCAGTAAAGGAATTGTACTTTTATCCTGCTCATGGTGCGCTTCTCCTTCTTTTGTGTATATATATATATATATATATTTATATATATATATATATATTATCACCCCGCATGATGGCCAGTGTGTTCCCGACTTTAGGCATTAAAAAAATATTGAAATAATCTGACAGTGGAGGTTCCGCTGTCATTGTTTGTTATAATTCAGGTCCAATGTGCTGAATTTTGTTAGTTTGATGATGTCATGAGATGACGTTTCTAGCTTGTGATATCTGTTGGACAGGACTTGCCATGATCCATTCTACTACTGGTAACTAGCCTTGAACTTACTAGGGTTGATTGGTATTACATAATGCTTATTGGCACAGGGCTAGCTACTTGAGCCTGTAAAGGGAACATCTCATTCTATGCACATACTGAGTTAGAAGATATTGTAGTGTAATCCACTACAATGAGTCGGAATGTCTGTGCATGCTTCCTGCCATTCCAGAGGACACCTCTCTATATACATTGTAGGTGTTCATGTGACACTTCTATATACTTGAATTGCCGAAGTAACCGTATACAGCCTTTTATTTAGGAGACTATGCATAAGGGTCCCATCACAAGACCACCAAATCATAGCCTAAAGCTTAGTTACAGTTGGCCTTTGAGGTGTAAACCCTGATGAGGTATCTATGAGACCAAATACGTTGGGGTTTGATTCTTATATTTTCATTTTAATAAATTACAGCGATTTTTCATGATCAAGAAATGGTTGTACAAATTTAAGGATGGTTAATATGTGTGATTTTCTAATCCAGCAAAATATTGGAGGTATTGTTTACATATAATCAGCAGAACCCGGCACTCCTTTCAGTCAGGTAATAGAGCCTAGGTGCCAGAACAGAAGCCAGGAGCACCAACAATAATAAATCACAGGAATGGCACTCAGTGTCAGAGATCAACATTTTGGTTTTTCGCAGTTATCAAGATCACATACAGTCAAAAACGTACTTTATTTCCCCACCGTGTGTCCCGCCGCTGATACTGGCGATGACGTCACAAACCCAAGAATTAACATTAGACAAAAAAATAAAACAAAAAGATCATTGAAAGCAGATTACATATAATTACATGAATTATAAGAGCAGGGTACTCTAATGCAATACAAAATAGGAATCAATATAAAACTATACGTTAAGAGGAAAACAAAATAATACAAAAAACCATCAAATACAGCCTAAATCTGGGAATGAAAATTACAAAATGCAATTGAAGGAGATTTTCTCATTTAGCGCCCAAGGTGAAACTTTTAAGGTGATGTATCCATCTAGATTTGCAGCAGAGCAACACTTTGGCACTCTGGCCACTACTAGTCTTTTTGGGACCTGATCAATGATTTTTTTATCTCAAGGTAACTCTAAAATGCTGGGCTACCAGCTGTGTAGAAAAATGTTCTGGGTCATTTTTCTTACCCTCCACAGTTTGCCTGATGGCAGATCTGTGGAGGGACATTCTTTCCCTGAATTATGTCTTGGTGTCCCCCACATAGAGAAGACCACAGCGTCAACGAATAATATACACAACGTGGGTGCTGGTACATGTTAAAACATGACAGATCAGGATGTTCTATAACCGTATAAGGATAATAGAAATAGTCTCGGCTCCCTAGGTAACCACAGGTGGTGCACCCCATTGCATTGGTAGCACCCTGGTTTTCTAGTGTGAAATTAGCTGACGCGGGGGTCTTGAATGGAGAAATATATGGGCAAGCCAATCTCTCAAATTATGATTCATAGAAATACTTGGCATCAGTGCACTCTGATAGTGATTTAATCACTATCTGACAATATAGGCCATCACTAGTTAATTTTACATGTAAGGGTAGTACTAGATGTAGAAAAACGTTGAACAAAAGCTATCTTTTGTTTCTGGTCATCATCCCTGATTTTAAGGGTGAGAGCAAGGACTCTGGAAATATCAAGGGCTTTTTAGTTTTTAACAATGCCTTGAGAATTGTAGCCATATTTCTGGAATTGTTGAATTATGTTGTCTCCCTCTCAGTTTGCTGCATATCATCAGATATAGAGTGAACACGGAGGAACTGAGAGATGGGTATACTATTTGTTGGCCCTGTGGTCTTCTCTATATGGGAAAGACCACAAGAATATTCAGAGAAATAATGTCCCTGCACAGATCTGCCCAGAGGCAGGCTGTGGAGAGTAAGAAAGATGACCCAGAACAGCCGGTAGCCCAGCATGTTAGAGTGTTACAACAAGGGCTATCGACCTTGAGATAAAAAATCATTTGTCAGGTCCCAAAAAGACTTAGGGCTGGCTAATGCATTGCTCTGTTGCGAAACTAGATGGGATACATTGCCTTAAACCAGTTTCACCTTGGGGGCTAAATGAGAATATCTCCTTCAATCGCTTTCTATAATATTCATTACCAGATTTAGGCTGTGTTTTGCACAATTGTTTATTAGTTTCTTGTCTTCCTCTTAACATATAGTTTTATATTGGTTCCTATTTTGTATTGCATTAGAGTACCCTGCTCTTATATTTCATGTCATTATTATCTGCCTTTCATAGATTTTTTAGTTTTACCATTTGTCTGTTTGTTCTTGGGTTGATAGGACACTGCCTGGCTTCCGGGGATCGCGGGGAGGTGCACGTCGCGGGTTCTTGAAATCATCGCGGATGTCGGATGGTGCACGTCACCGACAGATGCCGCTGATGGATCCTGTGGGCATCGGTGGCGAGGGGAGAATGTTTGACGGAGATACAAGGTACATTTTTGACTGTTTGTATGTGATCTAGATAATGGTGTGAAACTGAAACGTTGATCTTTGACACTTTGTGTGCAGTCTTAGTCCTGGATGCCATCTATGGTCCATCTATGGTCTTTATTTATAAGGAGTGCTGCCTCTGCATGGATTGTGTGTGTGTGTGTGTGTGTGTGTGTGTGTGTGTGTGTATATGTGTATATATATATATATATATATAAATATGTATGTATGTGTATATATGTATGTGTATATATATATATATATATATATATATATAGATAGATAGATAGATAGATAGATAGATAGAACAGACTCTTGTTTCGCGCCACTTATTTAGTGATAACTGTGTTTGGGCTGCCGGACTCACACGGACCCCTGTTGGATGGGGACAAGGAGAATGTGGATAGCAGTTGTAAGTTGGCGCCCCTTATTAAGACCTTTAGTAATTGGGTCTGTATAGCCTTTTAACAGATTTCAAAACAATAAAAGTAAAGTCCAAAGTTCATACAAATTTATTAAAATGTCTCTTGTTCCACACAACAGTGGTGATTGTTTCAGACCATAAAAAGTTCAGTGGTATAATTCACAACAGCAAATAGACGATCCCTAGATGGATCGTCTATTTGCTGTTGTGAATTATACCACTGAACTGTTGATATCTGGAAAAACATATCCTATTGTTACCGATATAATTAGGCTTACCATACGATCCCTTTATACTGGGAAGCTAATGAATTATACGTTTCAAGTCTTCAATTCCCCTGGTTTTAATCAGCCACAAAACCTGTGTAATTCATGTGTGTCCTAGTTTAAATGAATAGTCTGATACGCCTATTTGTAATGTAAAATAAATGGTCTCTTCACTAACCTAGCTGTACCGAAACCGGTGATATTCACTGTGGCACCGACATTCATTTAAAATTCTTTGTTGAATTGATGCTCTGCAAACCCGTGACAAGCCCTCGCCACAAAGCTGTGTATTACTTCCTATGCTTACTTATATGATTTATTTGAGTTTTATATACATGTGATTTGTAGGTGGGTTTTTTATTTTTTATTTTACTATAGTTCACAATTTTTTTCTTCCACTAGTTTAATGTCCATGGTAACTACATCCACGAACAGACTTTCACCATCCTCTGATCGTAAGTCGTTTGGTGGTGTTCCATCATCGTCGTTTGGTGGTGTTCCATCATCCAGCCGCCGGTTTTCCCCTGAGGCTTCCTACACAGGCGGCAGTTTCTTGTCATCACCAGCTGGACTGTCGTCATCTAACTATTATTCATCATCATCAACTGGAGGTTTTTCCTCAGCAGGCACTTTGTCTTCGTCGTATGGTCTGTCATCAGTGGGGAGGTTCTCTTCTGGTGGCGGTTTACTACCAAGGCCCTCTTATGCTTCACAGATCAACCAGTCCTACTCTACCAAAGACACACTAGGTCACGATAGCTACAATTATTTCAACCAAGGCTACTAGACCAGTTTTCAGTCATGCTAACAATAGAGAGATGAGAGTAGTCTCGCCTCTACCCTAAATTTCTTTCCCATTTTGCTGTAATTCCACAGTAATTATTATCACCATAAGCAATAGTTGAATTGGAATGACTATTCATATACAGTACAATGTATTTTCTTTGATTTTAAAAAGGAGGGAAACAAATAAGGCAGAGTTAAATTTGAAGTGCCCTCACTTTACAAGCCATCCTCCATTACATGATTGCATTTATGGTCTTTGCTCCCCTTCTGTTTAGCAACTAGGGTTCTTCTCCGCCCCCATATCCACACAGAGTCTTTCATTGGTTGATCTGCGCTATTTACAATCCTTGTGGGGACAGCTCACCATAAACCAGAGGCGCGTCATACAGTTCTCAGTGTAGCCTTGTTTAAATGCCGACAGTGGCTATGTGCAGCTACCGCTTACGTGTTGGAGCCAGTGCGTCGCTTTGTATAAGCACCCCAAGCTTAGCTTGCCATGGCAAACTTTTGTTCAGCTGTTAATTATTGTGTAGGTAATTTTATGTTGAAGTACCTTTAGTTCTTAAAGTGCAGCCAGCAGTTTCCTTATGTATATAACTTTTATAGATGCTGTCTAATATAAAAGACAGCTAAACGTAAAATATAATAAAACTTGTTAGTTGATTAATACGTCACTTGTTGAGCGCAAATGCTCTGGAGTAATAAATGAGGTCAGTTTTTGCTGCATTCGTCTTGGAAAACAACACATACTGTATATAAAATACTGTAGTATTCTATAATGTTGGCGTATTATACAATTAGATGGAGTTATTTTTTTTTTTTTTTTTATGTACTACGGAATATCGACTTGGAATGGTCAATTGGTGAAGGGTTTATTCTGCATTCATGCAGTACTGTGTCTTCAGTAATGACAGGCAAGCAATTTACAGAAAAAAGGTTTTCCATTAATAATAGTAATGTGGTTGATCCTGTAGTATGGTCCCAGATATGAATCATACTGCTGTAGTTTAGTTTCATTTTGTGCTACTGCAGCCAGCCACCAGGTGGCACTCAGTGTCAAGGAATTGAATTCAATAAACTTTAGGGACCTTTAGTGCAGAAGTAATACCAGGAACTTTCTCACATTCAGTGAGAAAATGGGGTTTACATTTTTTTTTAAATTACAGCTGTCTTTTATGTTTTAGCGATCTGTTTTTTTTTTTACCACAAGCTCGTCGTTAATTGCTTTTGTACTGGTAGCACATTATAACATGACAGATAGAGTGGACATGCTGCCTTAAGGGTGAGTCAATTGATCCTGTTTTTTTTGGATCTTTTTTATGTGTGAAGAGCAAATAGGTGTGAATAAGCCCAAAAATGTAAATTTAAATTATGTTGCTTATATTGCGAAGCTTGTATATTTAACATTTTCTTTGTTTCGGCCATTGGGCATATGATATAATTAAAATCCACCTTCTGTGACAGAAGACTATCAGAATTGTTCTAGTTTTTTTTTTATTTTATTTTTTAAGTGCTTTTGAAAATGATAACTTTTAGTACTAGTGTGGTTTTATAATGTGTTCCGATAATGGTTTGTTTTACATGTTGAGCTAAAGGGGCATTATCTATACTATGAAAACTAAGAATAATCTTTTTTAAGCTGCCTAAACACGGGGTGATCCGGGGAGAATATCGCTCTGAACGATGCTAGATCACTCAGCGCTGCAGAGCAATGTGCCGCTGAGCGATCGGTCAGGGCCAGTGTTCTCCGTGAGAACACTGGGCCTGACCCCGGCGATTATCTTGATTTATCCAGCATGCTGGATATTAATCGGGGCCATGCATCGCTATCGATATGCCTCCTGCACACAGAACGATATAGGAACATTGTGTGAGATCTCTTAGAAAATGCCCAGGGATCACTACATGTGTTGCCCCTATTAGAATAACACAGTTTTTGAATTGAACGATCTATACCTGGCAAGCAATGAATGTACGGACAACTGAACTCAATAACCAAAACGTGCTTCCTCCTGTATTCAAATCTACAGTAGTTGGGATGAAATTTATTCTTTTAACCCTTTCACACATAAAATGAAATTCCCAGGTGACGTAGATCCACCCGGGAATTTCATGAACTACACGGGTCCTTTTTCTGTGTGAAAGGGTAGATCTGGATCCTAAACTCCGGGTCTCCGACCCTGCAAATGACCAGGGTCGAAGACCCGGAGTTTAAGATCCGGGTTGACTATTTTACAAAAGCCCAGTGTAATAGAGCAAAACTCCAGGTCTAAAGTTTAGACCAACAGATTTGCTCTTTTGTGTAAAGGGGGTCTGACAGCGAGCGGCCAAATAACCCAAATAATTGCTGTATTATTCGGTCACCGATTTGTGAAAACGGTATAAGAGACCTGTTTAATGCCATTTTCTTATTTAGTGGTTATTGGAAGATGAGCACAAATTGTGCTTAAAGATTCCCTTCTTGTTAATTTTTTGTTTTGTTTAATAGTTTCCTAAAAGCATCACAATCCAAACAAGAGAATTATTAATAGAAAAGTAACTTTAAACGGAATCTAAGAGCATATAACCACAAATCTGGATAAATAAGTCAGAATCAGAAGGAATTAGCCATATAGGGAGGTTTAACTAAAAAGAAAAATGTTCAATAACCCAGTCTGGGTTATTGAACATTGTTTCAAGCCGTTTGTCCAGCTGTTTGAAACAGCGTTTACACCACAGGTTGGATACCAGGATATTGGCAGGTCTCATTTGTTGGCACTTGGAGATTACATCATCTTCAAGCGCCAGTGATCCAGCGCTCTAAACTATAAGTCCGACCCTGGTTGCCATGGCAATAAGGTTGGCGCGAAAGAGGTTTAAATAACTTTTGATAAGAGGGGGAATTGATGTATTATAAGAAGCAGTAATCTTGCAGGTAGCTGATCTAACAATGTGTATATTCAGTTTGTTCTAAGTAATCTGAATGATCCGGAATAGGTAAGAGCAGCAGGAAATCTTTGTTTTTGTTATACTGTAGTTTGTATCTTCTACACAACAACCAACATCTTGATTTTATGAAAGTTATATTTTACAAATCTTTTACCACTGCTCTCGTTACTTACTGCTTTTTTTGTGTGATTTTAATGGTATGTTTTCAACTTTCATGTTAGAGTGTCAGTGTTGGTTGTGTTTAGAAGTAAAACACTTGGAGTTTGTTCATTGTTTTGCATTACATTTCCCTTTTCTGATTGGAGAATTTATTTCCATTGAGCTGATAGAGTAGATTGCCTCTAACGCAGCCCCATTATGTTGACTTATACCGTGTTCTCACTGCGAGTGAGAACTACATGGCTTTTACCCGACATTAAAATGCCGGGGACTGCAGCTACGGACCCCCGTTTTCACTGCTAGGGAAATTCCCGGGTGAAGAAGTTATACCCGTTAATTTGCCTAATTAACACTGGTTTTTATGCAGTAAGAATGGGTCAACCCGTGTCTGCATACCCGGATCTCAAACATGGGTAAAAAGAAGGGTTTTACCCGTGTATGAGATCTGGTTATGCGACCCGTTCACACTGCAAAAAAACCTGTGTTAAAAGGCAGATTTCCAGGTCAACATGCTAGACCTGGGAATTTTCCTGCAGTGAGAATGGGGTATTATGTGGTTATTATGTAAATTGCTGGGGTTCCTTAATTACTCTGTCATCCTTTTGTCTTTTTGTGAGTCACAAGTGTCATGTCTATGGTCCAGTTTATGGCTCGTGAGTCCCTAGAGTAATAGTGACTTTATCAGAGTGGAATCCTTTTTCTGTAGCTACTGGTGCCTGTTGTCTACCAAACCACACACCACCTGTTCAGCGAGCTGTGAAGCTGTAAATTGTTATTGAATCTTATGGAATGAGGAAATAGTTGTTCAGTGTTTGAGCTGCATTGGGTAGTACAAGCCATATTCATTGGTCTTATACGTTATACTGTTGCTTCTGCCTTTATCCTTCTAGTTCTTTAAATAGTACAAAGAATATAATTCTCCAAATCCCAGCATTTGACTACATATACATAGATCTTGGGGGAGCGTTGCCTGTCATTGAACATGTACTTAAGAAGAGAACTTGTCCACCTGTTGCCTTATGAAGTCACATGGTCTGTGAAGTCATAACGGGGAACAATAAATGCTAATAACTTACATTGTGCAAATGTTTTTGTGTGCATTCCACTTGTACAAAAAAACCCTGTGTTAGCAAATTAAACAGATGTTTTCTTTATATAACTAAAATGTGCCTTATGTTTTTATTTCATTTTGCCGAAAATTTAAAGTCAGACTCTTATTGTTCCTTATGACTATAATAGACTGTAAATGACAGATAAGTACTAATTAATAGCACCAGGATGGAGAAACCATACTGAGGGGGTGTGTGTACGTATGTATGTATATGCAATGTGTATTTATATTATCATATAGATATGTAAAGTTTTGTAATTAATAAACCAGGGTCACTGGAATGGCTATTCTAGGCTATTTCTGGCTATGAAGTACAGTATATACTAGGAACCTATGTAATTGTCAACTTGGTGCTGGGACAGTATTCCCTGTTACACCAAACATTCTGTTACCTTAGTACCAGCATTACATTGCAGATATACGGCACTTCCATTTCTGGTATGCATTCCACTGCGTTCCAGCTTTGTTAAATTTTCATAGTTTTTAGTTAATTTAAACCTAATTGTGGCCCTTAGAATAAAAGGGTGAAATTTAATAGGATGAGAGATTCAGAAAGTGAGATATTTGGTAAGAAATCTCCTGTTTTTTTAAAGCGACAATCATTTACACTGCAAACACACTAATAAGCCCTCTTGAAGCAAATGCTTCCAAAGCTATTTGATGTAGTTTCACTTGCTGCCAACAGATGGCAGTGTATCAGAGTCAGTACACATATCTATATATATCTTTATAGATATGAATATGTATACAGGATATATATATATTATATTATATATATATATATATATATATATATATATATACACATATGCTCCAAACTGCAATATATATATATATATATATATATATATATATATATATATATATATATATATATATATAAATGAGCCTGAGACGGCACTCTCAATCTCTGGTGCGATTAGGTCCCACCAAGGGACATAGAGAATAATGCGGTGCCCTCCGTGCTGGGTAGCAAAAAGCAGCCAGTAATGTAGCGTGTGTGGGCGGCGGCACTCGAACAAACGACAAAACAGCAGGTAAGTATACCGACGTTTCGGGACGGTGTTGTCCCTTTATCAAGGTGCTGGTGAATAACAAAAAACATACAGTGATAACTCACCTAAATAACCCTGGAACCGTTCATGCCGCCCGGCATGGCGCTGATGGGTTGCGTATCAATGACGTCATCTCACTCAGACGCGACGCAGGGACGCACGGAGGGAGAACTGAAGCAGACAAATAACAGACCAGTTAAAAGTTGCCATGGCAACGCGTTACAAAACATAATACATATACAGCTTAAAAGCATAAACCCAGTGAGACATTACAGCGATCAAGCAAATCTAGCAAATAAAGTGCATATTATAGTGCAAAATAAGACAAGGCTGTCAAACAGCATCTGCCAAGCGCTGGGCTCAATATGGGCAGATCAATAAATTGCAAATACATAACGAGTAAATTCAAAACCCTGTATGGCACAGTATATAGTATTTCTGCATACATGTTACAGAATTATAAGAAATGGGCAAATCCGAGATTCTCATTCAAGCTCTGGGGTGACAAAGTGTCGAGGCAGAAGATCCACCTGCTTTCCAAGCGTACAAGCATCAATGATCGGTCACCACCCCTAGATAGAGGTGGGACATGATCAATGATCCTGTATCGCAGGGAGGTTAGTGGATGCCTCGCCTCGACAAAATGTCTGGCCACAGGGAAATCACTGTGACCTGCAGCTAGGCCAATCTTAATATTGGACCGATGCGCTGCTGCTCTCTCTTTAAAAGCACGATCGTTTTTTCCAATATAATGGCGTCCGCAGGGACAGCTGATCATGTATACAACATATTTTGTGCTGCAACTGACCCTGTGTTTAATCTTGAATTGTTTGCCGGAGAATGGGTGACAAAATGTGTCTCCCTGCACTAAGTAGCTGCATGTGGTGCAACCGGTACACCGGAAGCACCCAAGTTTAGGTGTCCCCAAAAAGGTGGATTGTTTCAGAGGTGGAAATCTAATATAATTTTTGACCAAATGGTCCTTAAGATTCTTACCCCTTTTGTAAGCGCACATAACAGATTTGTCCTGTAATGATGGCAGTTGGGGGTCAGAGGTTAGAATGGGCCAATGTTTGCGGGTGATCTTGCGCAATTGTGGGCTTTTGTTGTAAAAAGAATTCACCCAAATCAACCTGTTACTGGTCTTGTTGGTATTAACAGGATTCAATGCTTGTTCAAGGCTCATATTCAAGACTTTATCCCTAGATTTAATGAGCTCTGTACGATTGTACCCTCTGACTAGAAATTTACTAACCATTTTGTCAAGCGATGTTACTAAATCTGTGCGGTCACTGGATATCCTAAGAACCCTCAACATCTGGGAAAAGGGGAGGCCCTTTTTGAGGGGAAGGGGGTGATGGCTGTTCGCAAGCAGAATGTTGTTTCTGTCAGTGCTTTTAGTGAATAATGAAGTCTTTAAGACCCCATTATTCAATCTGATGTCGACATCTAAGTATTGTACCTGATGGTAATCCACATGAAATGTGAATTTGACCGGTGATGTGGTCTTGTTGTGGTCTTCAAGCAGTTTAATGAGCTCATCAATGCTACCCCCCCCCCCCCCCCCAGATGATCAACAAGTCATCTATATACCGAAGGTACAAGATGACATTGTCCCCAACTGTCAGATTGTCGATAAACAGAGTTTTGTCGATAGTGTACATGAACACATTGGCGAACGATGGGGCCACAGTATGTATACATGATATATATATATATATATATATGTATAATATATATATATATAACCATCAACAAAATTCCTGGAATTTGCGCTATTAGTGGATGGTCGCCAATAACACTTTGCTCCTTACTAGCGGAGCTACCTCTACAACAGTGCTTATGAATCGGCACTCTGCTTACAAAGTCTCTGGTGCCCGGGTGCCAGCAATAGAATTGAAAACGATGTGTAGAAGGTAGCGTCACTCTGGGGCTTGTTCAAACGGTTTTAATGGTACATCAATACAAAGTACATGTGCGGCAATCTGCCAGATTGCCGCACATGTACTTTGTATTGATGTACCATTAAAACCGTTTGAACAAGCCCCGGAGTGACGCTACCTTCTACACATAGTTTTTTATATATATATATATATATATATATATATATATATATATATATATATATATATATATATATAAAACCGGTGTTGTCTTTCTTTCCGTCAGACTGGAACGATTGGAGATGTGTGTATGTGTGTGTATATATATGTATATATATATATATATATATATATATATATATATATATATATATATAGATACATACATACATATGTGTGACCCTGTTTTTTGCCAAATTTTTTTTAGATCTCGCTTGTGGACCGTTTCTTTGTGATTCCAATTATTATATATGGAAGACCATAATTGCTCGCTATATTCCGATAAAAGTTAATCTCATTACTTTTTCCTAAGTGTCCTTAAAAGGACAAAATTGCCATTTAGTATGCCTATGGATCTGTGCCGGATTGGTTTGTAGTTCCTATGTATATATATATATGATAGATGTACAGTGGCAATCATCAGACTTGTTCAGATTAAAATTCCTTTATTGTCGCCCGACGGCGTTTCAGGGAAAAGTTCCCCCGTTTTTAAGGGCACAGAATACAAACAACAGAATGTGCTTACAACATATATACAGGTGAAACAATACACACAATCAAGGTAATTAAAAGATCTTATGGTGCTCACCTGTCCGGCGCCGCCACTCAGCTTGAGTCTCCACGTGCAAGTGTCTCTCACAATCTGCGTGAGACGGAGGCGCTGGTCAGTGACGTCACCCTAATGTCATTGATCAGTTTCCAGGTTACCGCTGTAGACAGATAAAGTAATGTTTCAAAAGCGGACCTGGTTTGAAATGGACATGGTAATAAAACACATAAATATTTACACTTTAAAACAATGTGATGTAAAATCATCGGAGCCATGTATTCATATTACTGTTGCTGTATAAATTTTATAATATTTAATCCTTTCTATTCAATAATTTCGGGAGCATAGCAGACTGGTGTTAGTCCCAAAGGACCCTACTCAGGACTGACATCACACAATATCTAAAGAAATATATGTATACAAAAAATCATGAAAAAAAAACCATAAAAAAAAAAACATTACAATTAAAGTAAATTAAGCTTGCTCAGTCACAATTAGTTGAAGGACCAGAATATAATTAGGTTCTACAGGAAACATTGTAATCCCAGCGACTCATTAAGGCCTCTAGGGGCCAGGGTGTTTAAATTGTAAATCCACCTGCTTTCTTTTTGCAGGAAGATTCTATCCCTGTCACCTCCCCTTAATGTCGGGGGTACATGATCTATAATGATAGCTCTTATGCTGGGTATGTTGTGTTTCATAATAGCACAATAAACAGAAGATGTGGGTGCTCCCTCCAGTGGCGCCTTTAAGTAATAAAAGAAGTACAACCCTAATATTAATGGAGCGATCCTCTTCTCCGTATCTTGGTGAAATGGTGAACCATTTCACTTTGAGGACGGAGCATGCGAAACGTCAGTCACTATTTGAAATATAGATATTTTACAAGACCTTGGAGTGCCGCTGTCCATTTTTTCTGGATCTAGATATATATATACATATATATATATATATATATATATATATATATCATATATAGATAGATATATATGTATACATGATATATATATGTATATATATATATATATATATATATATATATAGATATATAGCTATATACATGATAGATATATATATATCTATCTATCTATCATGTATATAGCTATATATCTATATATATATATATATCATGTATACATATATATATCATGTATACATATATATATCATGTATACATATATATCTATCTATATATGATATATATATATATGTGTGTATGTATGCATGATATATGTATGATATATATATATATATATATACATGATATATATTTATAGATATATACATGATTGTCTCTGTCTCTCTCTCTCTCTCTCTCTCTCTCTCTCTCTCTCTCTCTCTCTCTCTCTCTCTCTCTCTCTCTCTCTCTCTCTCTCTCTCTCTCTCTCTCTCTCTCTCTCTCTCTCTCTCTCTCTATATATATATATATATATATATATATATATATATATATATATATATATAGTTATATAGTGTTTTGGATGAGTGTGGCACTCCAATGGTGTGTCGAAAACCATAAACAAACTAGCCGGTGCCCTCCAAAAATCAAAGCAATGAAGCAGGTATTACAGCGTGGTGACGGCGGCACTCGAATAAAAGACACAAACTGCCAGGGGTATCCCAACGTTTCAAGCCCTTGCGGGCCCTTTATCCTTGCGGGCCCTTCTGCACCTTGATAAAGGGCCCGCAAGGGCTTGAAACGTTGGGATACCCCTGGCAGTTTGTGTCTTTTATTCGAGTGCCGCCGTCACCACGCTATATATATATATATATAATATATATATATCCAAATACGGGGGGTGGTACTAGCGCTGAAAGCCCTAATATTAGTAGTCTCACACTGCTGTCCACATAAACACCGTTTTTGTGTTTTTAGGTTCTTATTAACACAGGCCCTCTTCTTCAGGGCGGCAGCTCCTTTCCTGATGATTTCTGTTCTGAGAAACCGTTTTAAGTAGTCTAAAAGAAAAAGGGTGAGAAGGGCGCCTACTAGTGTAGTATTTTAGTGTAATGTGGCTCCCACCACCACTACAGGACGGAACGGCACCCCTCAAATATAGTAGTACCGTATGCAGTGGTGTCACACCACTGTTATTTCAGCTTGTCACAGCATATATTCCAAAGGCCAGGTTTAGCATATATTCCTTCTCCTCACGTGTATTGACACCAATATATACAATGACAAGGATAGAAGAAACTGACTCCCAGTTAGAGGAAATATCTCTGTGGTGCTGTACAGAGGTTCAGCGATAACCCCGCATTTATCACGGGGCTCCAGAAGCTGTAATATGACTATTGGATAGAATATTTGAAGTTAAATCACTGTTGGTCATATCTCTGTAAAAAAAAAACGGAAGCCCCGTGCGTGTCATGGGGAACCGGAAGTAAATCTGAATGCGTTCCAAATGCCGTTTCCCGGAAGTGGTGACCGCAAAAAGCATTAATTGCCATTACTATATATACATTAATATATATATGGGATAGGAAGCCTATAGTAGACACACTCCTGAAGAAGTCCAGGTTGAGGAAACGAGTACGAAACGCGTTGAGGGACTCTCCTATGCCATATGGGGATACTTACCTGACTGAGCGGATGTGGAGCCAGTATCAGATAAGCACTGATTTTTTTAAACATTGTACGCATTCTTATTGTTGTTGATGCGGTGATAATAAAATCTTCTTAGCAATATTACACTATTCTGCTTTCTTCTATCCTTGTCGTTGTATATATTGGTGTCCATACACGTGAGGAGAAGGAATATATGCTAAACCTGGCCTTTGGAATATATGCTGTGACAAGCTGAAATAACAGTGGTGTGATACCACTGCATATGGTACTACTATATTTGTGGGGTGCCGTTCCGTCCTGTAGTGGTGGTGGGAGCCACATTACACTAAAATTCTACACTAGTAGGCGCCCTTCTCACCCTTTTTCTTATATATATATATATATATATATATTACAATACAATATGGCCTTCGTCTTGCGCTAGATGATTATATTGAGCTGCTACTCCGATAAGGCTCTCCTGTTAGTGAGAGTCTGACAGAAAAAGATACACAAAAAGATGGGTTTATCGGAGAGCGCTGGACTTGGTACCACCTAGTCAATTGAACAGCAATCACTGAAATACATCAATCACACTTAATATGACAATTCCTTGTCCCCTTCCAGAATGACACGTGAGATTCGTTTGGGATAAAAGTTCTTTATTGCAACCCAACGTGTTTCGTCAAAACGACTTCATTAGGGGTTTGACAACAGAATTTAATAATAGACCTGTCTGGCAACTACTGTTTCTTTCAGACAAGATAAAATCAATAAGAGGGTGGATTTTAGGGGAAGCCAATCAGGCTTTAACGTGTCAGTTGTTTCCGTAAGGATGAGGTCCTAAACTAATGGACTCACAGGGCCGTAATTAAACGATACACCTTATAGGCCAAATGAAGTTAGGTCCGGGTAGTCGTATCACCTCTCAAGTTATCACCGCAATGTAGTAAACTCCCAAGCTCCTTCACTGGCTGATAGACAGTGAAGGAGCTTGGGAGTTTACCTTCCTTCTGGTGTACCTATGGGTCTACCTGTCTTGTCTTGGCAAAGGCCCTATTTGGGTCGAAACGTCGACTTTAAAAATAAAGTGACTGACTTTTTGCTGCAATGGTGAGTGCCTCCGCTTTTGATTAAGCATCTGGAAATATATATATATATATCGCTATAGATATATACATTATATATATATATATATATATATATATATATATATATAAATAGATATATATCTATACATAATATAGATATATATCTATACATGATATAGATATATATCTATACATGATATAGATATATATCTATACATGATATAGATATATATCTATACATGATATAGATATATTCATATATACATACATGATATATACATATATATATATATATATGTTATGTGTAGGGGGGTGCTGGGGACACACTGTTGATGTTTGTGATTGCTGTTGCCCATGCCCTGAGGAAGGAGCGGAAGGCTCCGAAAGTACTAGGCTATATGGAGCATCTCAATACAGCTTTTTAATTGCATAAAACTGCGTGGAGTGCCTTCTTTTGGAGAATAAATATATATATATATATATATATATATATATATACACAGACAGACACACACACATGATATATATCCATAGAAGTAAAGAGCGCACCAGACTTTGTTCAGAATCCATTAAAAGTACAAAACTTTAATCCATCTAAAAGACTCAAGACATGGTCGACGTTCCGGGTCCAAATTGACCCTTTTTCTCACTAACATAACTGTTATCACGGAGCCGTGCGGCCTGGCACTCTCCTCTCTTAGTCAGCGGCCCCGGTGCCCTTCCGAAGTGGATAGATAGTATAGAAATAAGGCTGGCACTCAAAGGACTTCGGGGCACACCTTGACAAAGGGGCGCTAGCCCCGAAATGTTGGTTTTTGCCTTTGCATAATACAGCACATTTTTGCGAAGTTCCATTTGGATTAATAAAGGTTTTATCAGAATTTTTTGTTTACATAGAAATTGTTAACGTTTTGATCCCCTTGGGGAACTTTGTCCGAACAGCAGCAGCAGAAAAGGATACTCCTTCGACACCAAGCACCTAATTTCAAATGGCACCAGGTAAGGTATAGATAGGCATAGAGGTCACATGGGTAGATTGTTAACCAATCACACACATATACACACTAAATATATAAATATACTGCAGCTAGTTGCACAATCAACAAAGCTATGGTATTCTAACCCAGCATTCTACATAATATATCAAACTTGGGCAGGTAAGAGTATAGAAAGAACTGAAAAAGCCAGAAACTTCACTACAGTCCGTGCGTTCCACCGCCTTGGAACGCATAGCCCTGGCCAGAAGCGAGCGTACGCATCAATCCGGCCGCCTCATTAGCAGTATTCTGTATCAAAAAAGCTAACCAGCCAGTTTCACCAGAGTGCATGGGAAGTAAACTTTTCATTTAAAACCGTACTACACTATTTTCGCCTCCTGTTCCTTTTATGTATACCTGTATATATAGGTATATAGTTTGGTTTTAAGTCTAAACAGAGGATACTGGCCAAGTCAAATATAGTAAAATAAATTTTTTAATGATGTCACCAATAGAGATACAGTCGACTTTTCGGACCACACATCATGACATCCAAGCAGCAAGGTGCAAATACTGCAGCTGGATAATCATGGATAATCAAGCAGTATCGCCAGTTTGTTGCCTCCGGGTGCCGCCGTCTATTACACGTACAATTTTGGGGGAGGGGGGGAGACAGGTTCACCAGGAGGGCACTGGAGCAGGTTACCATAGTATTTGGGAGTGCTGCCCATTGGATACTTCACACACATGCATACATACATACATATATATATATATATATATATATATATATATATATATATATAAAAAACAAGATACCCAGCGCAAGAAAGTCTGTGTCCTATGAGTCCACAATGTCCAAAATGTGTGCAGTCCCTCTTTCAAGGATAGTACCAATCCCAAACGGAAATGCTTGCAAAAAAGATGAAAAGAGAAACGCACGAATGAGCAATAAATCAGACAATATTTACTGTTCTTAATATGCTCACATACATTAAGGTTAAAAGATGAATGCTTGCCAGCCGTATGTACAACACGATTCCAGAATATACTCTGCAAGGATGTATCACGATACCCCAGGAACAACTGCCAGATGCCTGTCGCAAAAACAAAACGTCGGAGCCGCCGAAGGGAAGGATGCAGAGTCTCAGCTGGATCAACAGTGGAAGGGAGACGTCGCCACGTCAGACCATCACAAGCCACGCCCAACGCGTTTCGTCACTGGGAAGGACTTCGTCCCCTGACGAAGTCCTTCCCAGTGACGAAACGCGTTGGGCGTGGCTTGTGATGGTCTGACGTGGCGACGTCTCCCTTCCACTGTTGATCCAGCTGAGACTCTGCATCCTTCCCTTCGGCGGCTCCGACGTTTGTTTTTTGCGACAGGCATCTGGCAGTTGTTCCTGGGGTATCGTGATGCATCCTTGCAGAGTATATTCTGGAATTGTGTTGTACATACGGCTGGCAAGCATTCATCTTTTGACCTTAATGTATGTGAGCATATTAAGAACAGTAAATATTGTCTGATTTATTGCTCATTCGTGCGTTTCTCTTTTCATCTTTTTTGTGTATATATATATATATATATATATATATATATATATATATAAACAAATTCTATATCTGATGATGCCGCTGATACCTTAAAGGAGGCAGAGGAAGCGTCATATGACTGATTGCTACCTACACTATCCCAATATCCAAAAGGGGATCCTCTTTATGCCTGCCTGTAATGCAAGTACTGTTACACCTTAATTCAGCATTGTTTTAACAGTGTCTGAATGATTAGCAGCTAGCAGGGATTGGGAAATTTATTTTTGATTGCATTTTCTATTTTATTTTTTGGTCTGGCCAGACCAGACAGCGGACAAGAGAATCATCAAGGTTCTAAAATATCTATGATCCACTGCAGACAGTGTTTAAAAACAACTGTTAACAATCCACTGGCTTGCTCAAGAAATAACAGCCGTGCTACATTAGTTAATTAACTAGCAGTATGTATATATTAGATATTTCATTTTTGTCTCTATCACTGGCCAGTGAAATATATTAGTTTAATAATTTTTTACCTTTATACACTGCTCAAAAAAAATAAAGGGAACACGTAATCAACACAATGTAACGCCAAGTCAATCACACTTCTGTGAAATCAAACTGTCCATTTAGGAAGCAACACTGATTTAAAATCGTGTTCTGCAGGTGGTCACCA
This sequence comes from Crinia signifera, assembly GCF_055691185.1. Lineage (NCBI taxonomy): Eukaryota > Metazoa > Chordata > Amphibia > Anura > Myobatrachidae > Crinia > Crinia signifera. The sequence goes on along the minus strand of NC_139220.1, from coordinate 103,801,366 downwards.
CAGACCACTTCTCAGCTCCTATGCTTTCTGGCTGATGTTTTAGTCACTTTTGAAAGCTGGCGGTGCTTTCACTCTAGTGGTAGCATGAGAAGGTGTCTACAACCCACACAAGTGGCTCAGGTAGTGCAGCTCATCCAGGATGGCACATCAATGCGAGCTGTGGCAAGAAGGTTTGCTGTGTGTCAGCGTAGTGTCCAGAGCATGGAGGCGCTACCATGAGACAGGCCAGTAGATCAGGAGATGTGGAGGAGGCAGGACCGATACTGCTGCCTTTGTGCACGGAGGAACATTAGGAGCACTGCCAGAACCCTGCCAAATTACCTCCAGCAGGCCACAAATGTGCATGTGTCTACTGAAACAGTCAGAAACTTACTCCATGGACCCGACGTCCACAGGTGGGGATTGTGCTTACAACCCAACACCGTGCAGGATGTTTGGCATCTGTCAGTGAACACCAACATTGGCAAATTCGCCACTGGCGCCCTGTGCTCTTCACAGATAAAAGCAGGTTCACACTGAGCACATGTGACAGACGTGCAGAGTCTGGAGCAACCAAGGAGAACATTCTGCTGCCTGCAACATCCTCCAGTATGAGCTGTATGGCAGTGGGTCAATACTTGTGTGGGGTGGCATTTCTTTTGGGGGCCATACAGCCCTCCATGTTCTCGCCAGAGGTTGCCTGACTGCCATTAGGTACTGAGATGAGATCCTCAGACACCTTGTGAGACCATATGCTGGTGCGACCATATGCTGGTGCGGTTGGCCTTGGGTTCCTCCTAATGCAAGACCATGCTAGACCTCATGTGGCTGGAGTGTGTCAGCAGCTCCTGCAAGACAAAGGCATTGATGCTATGGACTGGCCCACCTATTCCCCAGACCTGAATTAAATTGAGCACATCTGGGACATCATGTCTCACTCCATCCACCAACGCCACGTTGCACCACAGACTGTCCAGGAGTTGGTGGATGCTTTAGTCCAGGTGTGGGAGGAGATCCCTCAGGGACCATCCGCCACCTCATCTGGAGCATACCCAGGTGTTGTAGGGAGGTCATACAGGCACATGGAGGCCACACACACACTACTAAGCCTCATTTTGAATAGTTTTAAGGACATTACATCAAAGTTGGATCATGAGGTCTTTAGTGTGTTTTTTTCACTTTAATTTTGATTGTGACTCCAAATCCAGACCTCCATGGGTTAATACATTTGATTTCCATTGATATTTTTTGTGTGATTTTGTTGTCAGCACATTCAACTATGTAAAGGCCAAAGTATTCAATAAGACGTGTTATGTTAGTGTTCCCTTTATTTTTTTTGAGCAGTGTATATACATTGATTCTAGTGTGTTATACTTTTATTTCTATATCAAACAACATTTCAGTGGATCTCATTGTCATCCTTTCTATGGAATAAAGTGAAAATATATAAATATATATATATAATGTGTCCATTTCTGCAGTTATATATTTTTTCTTGTTCTATTAATGCAACAGGACTAGTGTTTGGACAAGTGTAGAAGATGCAGAGGAGTTTATTGGTGATGGAGAGCTACAAAGGCATGACATTGGGACAACAGGAGAGGAAGAAGATCCCGATAACTAACATGATTAGATGCATCTGTTGTTGCTATGTCACACCATAATTTGACTGATTTGATTTTGAGCAACTTTATCAATGCTAACATTGTGGCCAGAGTATATCTGCAGATATATAAAAATGTTTAATATACCCACACATATAATAGCTTTCATTCAGAAAACTTGATAGGTGCAAATACGAGTCCAATTGGTATATTTACTGAAAGACAATTTTCATGATGAGTTTTCATTACTAAAAAACGGTTATTAATATTTAACAATTAATATAGAAAGTATTGTTAGTAAATGTGTGTCCCCTGAAACGGATTCAGTATTGAATCCCGGCGTTCAGAATCCCGGCGTTCAGAATCCCGATGTCGGAATCCCGACAAGGGGGGGACGTGGATCGCCCCCCCTTGCGGGCTCGCTGCGCTCGCCACGCAGCGGGCCAGGTGCCTCGCTACGCTCGGCACACTAATTTATTCTCTCTACAGGGGTGTCGTGGACACCCCAGGAGGGAGAATGTGTCGGCATTCCGGCGTCGGGATTCTGAACGCCGGCATCCCGACCGCCGGGATTTTAACTGCATCCCTCCTGAAACAACACAAATGTTGCAATAATGCCATTGATTAAATATTGATAAAAAAAAGATGGACCTTTAAATACTTGAACCCCCAAGAGAAGGAGGACAAGCCTAAAAAAATTGTAGGGAAAGGAATGTTGCTAAAGGTTTGGGCTTCTCCAATAATCACGCCTGTGTGGCCCGCGTGAACAGCTACACACCATCTTTAATTTTAAGTGTTAAAAATCAGCATGAAAACTGTATTTGGGATGTAATTATCTTCATTTGTATGAATATAGCCCCTCAAAATGTGCTCTTATGTACTAAGACCCAACATGTACATCAATACTCTACAGCATGCAAATGAACCCCCACATAATATTGCTCACTCCTAAAATCAGCTTACATTTTGGAGGGTTCCGTCATGGAAGAGTAGAATACTGCTTCATAAGGTGAAGCTAAATGGTGCGATTTGCACTGTTATATTTATTTTATATATACGTTAAGCAAGGATTTAAACATTTATTTTTTTAGACCATTCTATGGGGGATATTCAATCTTAGGTCACGACTGTCGGGATGGTCTGACAGCCGTGACCCTGTCCTGTTCTCAGCCGGCTCGACTGGCAATCCGCGGGTGGGATTTAATGTCCCTCCTGCCGAATGCTGAAAATGGGATGTGAGCGCGAGATATGTCCGTGGATCATCGAGATGCGGCCAGGAGCTTGACAATCCACGGCTGTTCTCGGCAGAACGGGCCCGACTGCTTCTAAAGTCAGGCCTATTCTGCCGAGATCCCTGTTCAATGCGGTCGAGAAAGTCCCACCCCTATTTCTCCCGTGGGGATTAGCGGCGGGAGATTGAATACCCCCTTATGTTGCTGGGTGAAAATAGTTTTTATACTCCAAGCTGTTTGCTGAATAAAACACCAATGGGCAGAAGTCAGTCAAACATTTCAACCATCTTTAAACTTATGTGAAGACATATGACCAAGTTTTTAATGTTACTCAAATGTCAAGATATTGGACCATCTTCATACCACTATAATAAAAAAATGTGTTGTATTCTGCTGATGCAAAGTATAAAACCTCTATAATCTGTTATATTTAAAACAAAATCCGCCCAATAATTTCCGTAACCTGAAATGTATTGCTTCTTTTCCACTAGCATTTCAAAACTTTATCTTTATATTTTTTGAGGTTTCAAGACAATACATGTGCATACATACTTGTATATTAACATATGTACACACAATTGTAAGAATAAAACTTTAAATAAGTGTTGATCACCCAGTTCTAATGAAAGTATACTCTTGCACATGATTGATACACCATAACTCTAGTGTGTATGTGTACATGGGCAAACTAGATAGAAGTTGTTCATATCTGCCATCCAATTGTATGTTTTATGTTTTCTTGCACTATGACACCTGTTTGAAGTCATATGCATTTGAAGATCAATCACAGGAGCTCCAGTAAAGGATCAGTGTTTTTTGTGTTATGGACTTACGATGTACTATAAGGAAAAAATATTTATTATTTACATTTCATTTGATATTTTTTATTGCCAGTGTATACTTTCTATGGGGTAAAGGTATATAATGGAGATTGGTGTGGCACTCAAGTAAAACAACACGGCAGGGTCAAAATAACTTTATAGTAGCTTTCCTAGTCTGGACAAGTCTTTTAGATGTTTATTTTCTGGAATCATTATTGAACAGCTACTGTGGAGAGAACCAACAGTCCGGCACCTTCTGAAAAATCAGCACTGGTCATATTTTGTATTAGAGGGAGCCCCAATGATATTCTGTTTCAACATTTTCTTTCATAAGCAGATGAACTGACCTGTTGTTATGATATAGCTTCAAACTTGTGCTGATGTATGCTTTGTTAGTGAACAGTTCAATGATTGTATTAAAAATAACATAAAAAACTGAAAATGAACAAGAACTTTTAATTGGAAACAAATGAAAATATCTACTCTTTTATTATGAATTTAGTGAAGTATATGAAAAGATGAATGGATATAAGGATACATATTTTTGAATAAGCCAGTTTTTATTTTACAAGCAAAAGCTTGTACTATCACGGCGCCCATCGCATGCGATACCGCGCGATGTTCCACAATGTCTTACAATTTTAAAATTGTATATGACATACAATGCCATGCGATGGGATGCGAGGGGCGGTGGTACGCGTCCTACGGCCTTTTCATACCCCCACTATCCACGTCGGCGTGGAGTCGATTTTATATAGTGTGGCGAGCCACCGAGCCCGACGCTTATAAAATCAACTCCACACCGACGTGGATAGTGGGGGTATGAAAAGGTCGTAAGACGCATACCGCCGCCCCTCGCGGGCACGCTGCGCTCGCCACGCTTCGGGTTCACGTTTATACTTGGGGGGTGACGTGGGGGTGGATACGATTTTCTGGCACAAAAAAAAGGAACCCATTTTTATATGTAGCAATTAAATCTGCCATCACAAACTTCTTTGGCAAAGTATTCCATATCTTAACTGCCCTTACGGTAAAGCAGGGGTGGGGAACCTTTTTTGTGCCAAGGGCCGTTTGTATGGGGGGAAAAAAATCTTTCGGCGGCCATATGTAAAAATTTCTCTTACAGATTGTCCTGCTGCAGCCGTCCCACGCTCCGGCGGCTGCCGCTGAGTAGGACTGACAGTCTCCGGCTGCTGTTGATTAAGAGGAATCTCGCGAGAATTACCGACCTCTCCCCTGTACTTGACACCTGGCAAAGCCTTCAGGCGGGTGGGTGGGCCACTCAGCCCGGGTACAGGGGCCGCATACGGCCCTCAGGCCTGAGGTTCTCCACCCCTGCTGTAAAGAAACTTTTCCTACGCTGGATGAGAAATTGCCTGTCCTCTAACTTTACGGTTGACCACATATCCTGTGCATCGTCCTTTTGGTAACAGATTGCCAGCTAGTTCACTGTATAGACCATATATGTATTTATATACATTAATCATATATCGTCTTAGATGCCACTTCTCAAATGTAAACATACCTGACCTGGCTAGCTTTTTTTCATAACCCAATAAACCTTAATCAATGTTTTTGCTTTTCTTTGAACCTTTTCAAGTTCCAATATGTCCTTTTTATGGAGTGCTGGCCAGAACTGTACACCGTATTCTAGATGAGGCCGTACCAATGATTTATTAAGTAGCAAAATTACAATGTATTCTATCCTCTTTGTGCTGCTCTTTGCCCCTTTTTATGGAGGCTAATACCTTATTGTCCTTCGCTGCTGCTCCTTGACATTGTATAGTGAAGTTTAAGCCCCATACACACTACACGAAGGGGGTCGCAGATGATACTGTCCATACACACTGAATGATTTTGGATGCCGATATTGGTCAGTGATGTCACCAGGGTCCGTTGAATGTGCAGGTCACTTGGCTATATTGCCAAATTGACCTTAATGTTTGGATCATATCACTCATTGTTAACGAAGAGCGGGAGCGTGCATAGTTATTGATATTATGAGCAATATCGCCCAGTGTGTATGGTTCTTCAGTCTGCTGTCAATGAGTAGCCCCAAGTCCTTCTCCATTAACAATTCCCCAACATCAGGCATGTCTAAACTATGGCCCTCCAGCTGTTGTGAAACTACACATCCCAGCATGCCTTGCAACAGTTTTACTATTACGAATGCTAACAACTATGGCAAGGCATGCTGGGATGTGTAATTTCACAACAGCTGGAGGGCCACAGTTTGGACATGCCTGCCCTACATAATTTATACTGTAGGCTGCTCATTCGTTTCTGCTCTCAAAATGCATAACCTTACATTTATAAATATTCATCTAACTCTTCCATTTTGTGACCAACCCTTCAGTTTTTAAGTCTTTCTGTAAAGAGACTGCATCCTGTTTAGTTTTAATTTCCTTACATAGTTTAGTGTCATCTGCTAAAATGGACACTGGTACTAGGCCATCGCATAAGTCCTTAATAACTATGTTAAAAAGAAGTGGCCCTAACATAGACCCTTGCAGAACTCCCCTTAACCCCTTCCTGACAGAGCCAGTTTTTGCGTTCCTGACAGAGCCCTTTTTTTCAAATCTGACATGTCTCACTTAAGTGGGGATAACTTTTTTTTGCTTTTACTTATCCCAGTGATTTTGAGTTTTTTCGTGACACATTGTACTTCAAATTAGTGGTAAATTTGGGTCGATACAGTCTGTGTTTTTTTGTGAAAAATACCAAAATGTCGTAAAAAAAATGGAAAATTTAGCAATTTGCAAAATGTTAAATTTTCTGCTTGTGAGACAAATAATCATACCACTCAAAATAGTTAATAACTAACATAGACCATATGTCTACTTTATGTTTCCATCATTATTTCAACTTCCTTTTAATTTTTTTGGACACTAGGAGGCTTACAATATGAATAGCAAATTCTCAAATTTTCAAGAAAATTTCAAACACTGATTTTTTTAGGGACCAGTTCAGTTCTGATGTGACTTTGAGGGACTTGTATGTGAGACACCCCCATAAATGATACCATTTCAAAAACTGCACCCCTCACAGTATTCAAAACAGCATTTTGGAAGTTTGTTAACCCTTTAGGTGTTTCACAGGAATTAAAACAAAGTGTAGGTGAAATTTCAAAATTTCATTTTTTTTGCAGATTTGCAATTTTAATACATTTTTCTAAGGAACACAGTAGATTTTACTAGAGAAATGTGACTAAAAATTGATTCCCCCAATTCTTTTGTTTTCATAAATATCCTATATGTGGCCCTAGTGTGCACGTTGACCAAACCACAGGCTTCATAATAGAAGGAGCACCTACTTGATTTTGGAGCCTCCTTTTTATGAGATTATTTTTTAGGCACCATGTAGGTTTCTAGGCACCATAAGATGCTAAAAGTTAGGAACCCCCCCACAAGTGACCCCATTTTGCAAACTACACCCCTCAGGGAATTCATCTAGGGGTATAGTGTACATTTCAAACCCCCAGGGGTTTCACCAATTGTGGTACAACTGGGCAGTGAAAATGAAAAATTATTTTTTTTACACAAAAATGCAGTTCTGGCTCCAAATTTGTCATTTTCAGAAGGTATGAAGGAGACAAAGCACCCCAAAATCTGTGCCCCAATTTCTCCCGAGTACGGCAATGCCTCACATGTGACCAAAAAATACCAGTTGGGTGCATGGCAGGACTCAGAAGGGAAGGAGTGATTTTTGGATTTTGCAGCTCAGATTCTGGTGGAATTTTGGTGGGTGCTATGTCGCATTAGCAAGACCCCCCAAGCACCAATACAGTGGAACCCCCCCACAAGTGACCCCATTTTGCAAACTACACCCCTCAGGGAATTGATCTAGGGGTATAGTGTACATTTCAAACCCCCAGGGGTTTCACCAATTTTGATACAAGTGGGCAGTGAAAATGAAAAATTAAATTTTTTTACACAAAAATGCAGTTCTGGCTCAAAATTTTTCATTTTCAGAAGGTATGAAGGAGAAAAAGCACCCCAAAATCTGTGCCCCAATTTCTCCCGAGTACGGCAATGCCTCACATGTGACCAAAAAAATACCAGTTGGGTGCATGGCAGGACTCAGAAGGGAAGGAGTGATTTTTGGATTTTGCAGCACAGATTTTGGTGGAATGAATGGTGGGTGCTATGTTGCACCAATACAGTGGAACCCCCCCACAAGTCACCCCATTTTGCAAAGTACACCCCTCAGGGAATTCATCTAGGGGTATAGTGTACATTTCAAACCCCCAGGGGTTTCACCAATTTTGATACAAGTGGGCAGTGAAAATGAAAAATTACATTTTTTTACACAAAAATGCAGTTCTGGCTCAAAATTTTTCATTTTCAGAAGGTATGAAGGAGAAAAAGCACCCCAAAATCTGTGCCCCAATTTCTCCCGAGTACGGCAATGCCTCACATGTGACCAAAAAATACCAGTTGGGTGCATGGCAGGACTCAGAAGGGAAGGAGTGATTTTTGGATTTTGCAGCTCAGATTCTGGTGGAATTTTGGTGGGTGCTATGTCGCATTAGCAAGACCCCCCAAGCACCAATACAGTTGAACCCCCCCACAAGTGACCCCATTTTGCAAACTACACCCCTCAGGGAATTCATCTAGGGTTATAGTGTACATTTCAAACCCCCAGGGGTTTCACCAATTTTGATACAAGTGGGCAGTGAAAATGAAAAATTACATTTTTTACACAAAAATGCAGTTCTGGCTCAAAATTTTTCATTTTCAGAAGGTATGAAGGAGAAAAAGCACCCCAAAATCTGTGCCCCAATTTCTCCCGAGTACGGCAATGCCTCACATGTGACCAAAAAATACCAGTTGGGTGCATGGCAGGACTCAGAAGGGAAGGAGTGATTTTTGGATTTTGCAGCTCAGATTCTGGTGGAATTTTGGTGGGTGCTATGTCGCATTAGCAAGACCCCCCAAGCACCAATACAGTGGAACCCCCCCACAAGTGACCCCATTTTGCAAACTACACCCCTCAGGGAATTCATCTAGGGGTATAGTGTACATTTCAAACCCCCAGGGGTTTCACCAATTTTGATACAAGTGGGCAGTGAAAATGAAAAATTACATTTTTTTACACAAAAATGCAGTTCTGGCTCAAAATGTTTCATTTTCAGAAGGTATGAAGGAGAAAAAGCACCCCAAAATCTGTGCCCCAATTTCTCCCGAGTACGGCAATGCCTCACATGTGACCAAAAATACCAGTTGGGTGCATGGCAGGACTCAGAAGGGAAGGAGTGATTTTTGGATTTTGCAGCACAGATTTTGGTGGAATGAATGGTGGGTGCTATGTTGCACCAATACAGTGGAACCCCCCCACAAGTCACCCCATTTTGCAAAGTACACCCCTCAGGGAATTCATCTAGGGGTATAGTGTACATTTCAAACCCCCAGGGGTTTCACCAATTTTGATACAAGTGGGCAGTGAAAATGAAAAATTACATTTTTTACACAAAAATGCAGTTCTGGCTCAAAATTTTTCATTTTCAGAAGGTATGAAGGAGAAAAAGCACCCCAAAATCTGTGCCCCAATTTCTCCCGAGTACGGCAATGCCTCACATGTGACCAAAAAATACCAGTTGGGTGCATGGCAGGACTCAGAAGGGAAGGAGTGATTTTTGGATTTTGCAGCTCAGATTCTGGTGGAATTTTGGTGGGTGCTATGTCGCATTAGCAAGACCCCCCAAGCACCAATACAGTGGAACCCCCCCACAAGTGACCCCATTTTGCAAACTACACCCCTCAGGGAATTCATCTAGGGGTATAGTGTACATTTCAAACCCCCAGGGGTTTCACCAATTTTGATACAAGTGGGCAGTGAAAATGAAAAATTACATTTTTTTACACAAAAATGCAGTTCTGGCTCAAAATTTTTCATTTTCAGAAGGTATGAAGGAGAAAAAGCACCCCAAAATATGTGTCCCAATGTCTCCCGAGTACGGCAATGCCTCACATGTGACCAAAAAATACCAGTTGGGTGCATGGCAGGACTCAGAAGGGAAGGAGTGATTTTTGGATTTTGCAGCTCAGATTCTGGTGGAATTTTGGTGGGTGCTATGTCGCATTAGCAAGACCCCCCAAGCACCAATACAGTGGAACCCCCCCACAAGTGACCCCATTTTGCAAACTACACCCCTCAGGGAATTCATCTAGGGGTATAGTGTACATTTCAAACCCCCAGGGGTTTCACCAATTTTGATACAAGTGGGCAGTGAAAATGAAAAATTACATTTTTTTTACACAAAAATGCAGTTCTGGCTCAAAATTTTTCATTTTCAGAAGGTATGAAGGAGAAAAAGCACCCCAAAATCTGTGCCCCAATTTCTCCCGAGTACGGCAATGCCTCACATGTGACCAAAAAATACCAGTTGGGTGCATGGCAGGACTCAGAAGGGAAGGAGTGATTTTTGGATTTTGCAGCACAGATTTTGGTGGAATGAATGGTGGGTGCTATGTTGCACCAATACAGTGGAACCCCCCCACAAGTCACCCCATTTTGCAAAGTACACCCCTCAGGGAATTCATCTAGGGGTATAGTGTACATTTCAAACCCCCAGGGGTTTCACCAATTTTGATACAAGTGGGCAGTGAAAATGAAAAATTAAATTTTTTTACACAAAAATGCAGTTCTGGCTCAAAATTTTTCATTTTCAGAAGGTATGAAGGAGAAAAAGCACCCCAAAATCTGTGCCCCAATTTCTCCCGAGTACGGCAATGCCTCACATGTGACCAAAAAATACCAGTTGGGTGCATGGCAGGACTCAGAAGGGAAGGAGTGATTTTTGGATTTTGCAGCACAGATTTTGGTGGAATGAATGGTGGGTGCTATGTTGCACCAATACAGTGGAACCCCCCCACAAGTCACCCCATTTTGCAAAGTACACCCCTCAGGGAATTCATCTAGGGGTATAGTGTACATTTCAAACCCCCAGGGGTTTCACCAATTTTGATACAAGTGGGCAGTGAAAATGAAAAATTACATTTTTTTACACAAAAATGCAGTTCTGGCTCAAAATTTTTCATTTTCAGAAGGAATGAAGGAGACAAAGCACCCCAAAATCTGTGCCCCAATTTCTCCCGAGTACGGCAATGCCTCATGTGTGACCAAAAAGTGGCAGGACTCAGAAGGGAAGGAGTGATATTTGGATTTTGCAGCACAAATTCTGGTGGAATGATGGTGGGTGCTATGTCGCATTAGCAAGACCCCCAAAGCACCAATACAGTGGAACCCCCCCACAAGTGACCCCATTTTGCAAACTACACCCCTCAGGGAATTCATCTAGGGGTATAGTGTACATTTCAAACCCCCAGGGGTTTCACCAATTTTGATACAAGTGGGCAGTGAAAATGAAAAATTACATTTTTTTACACAAAAATGCAGTTCTGGCTCAAAATTTTTCATTTTCAGAAGGAATGAAGGAGACAAAGCACCCCAAAATCTGTGCCCCAATTTCTCCCGAGTACGGCAATGCCTCATGTGTGACCAAAAAGTGGCAGGACTCAGAAGGGAAGGAGTGATATTTGGATTTTGCAGCACAAATTCTGGTGGAATGATGGTGGGTGCTATGTCGCATTAGCAAGACCCCCAAAGCACCAATACAGTGGAACCCCCCCACAAGTGACCCCATTTTGCAAACTACACCCCTCAGGGAATTCATCTAGGGGTATAGTGTACATTTCAAACCCCCAGGGGTTTCACCAATTTTGATACAAGTGGGCAGTGAAAATGAAAAATTACATTTTTTTTACACAAAAATGCAGTTCTGGCTCAAAATTTTTCATTTTCAGAAGGTATGAAGGAGAAAAAGCACCCCAAAATCTGTGCCCCAATTTCTCCCGAGTACGGCAATGCCTCACATGTGACCAAAAAATACCAGTTGGGTGCATGGCAGGACTCAGAAGGGAAGGAGTGATTTTTGGATTTTGCGGCTCAGATTCTGGTGGAATGAATGGTGGGTGCTATGTGGCATTAGCAAGACCCCCGAAGCACGGTGAAATTCTGAACCTAATAATCCATAGATGTGTGGTATATTTTAAAACACTCCTTTATACATAGGCCGGGTTTGTCGGGGCAAGTGTCACACTGGAAAATAGTTTGCTTTCTTATTCCCTTTTTATAGCAAACTTTTTTGTGTCCTGCCCTTTTTTCCAGTGGAGGGGATTTCATCAGGAAAATGCTGCCCTGGTACAATACGGGGGCCAGTACTAGAAGTACTGGGGCCCTCTGCCTGCTGGTTCCCAAATATTAGGCCCTTTATGACTTCCTCTTGAAAGTGCATAAATGTCCCCCTCTGGCCGGTGGAACGGAAAAGCACGTAAGCGTTATACAGTGCCATCTGGATGATATACACGGCCAGCTTCTTGTACCAGATTTTTGTTTTCCGCAGGGCACTGTACGGCTTCAGTACCTGATCTGAAAGATCCACTCCGCCCATGTACCTATTGTAATCCAGGATACAATTAGGTTTTGAGGTGTGGGTACTGGTACCTCGTACAGGGACGGAGGTGGTACTGTCTCCGTGAATTGTTGTCAGTATAAGGACATCCCTCTTGTCCTTATATTTGACCAACAACATATTTTCGGTGCATATTCCCCTGCTTTCACCCCTTCTCATTACTTGGGCAATGTGCGTTTTTGGGAGGCCTCTTTGGTTCTTGCGCACAGTACCGCAAGCTGCTGTACCTCTTGAACCAAGGGCCTTAAACAGGGGGATGCTGGTGTAAAAGTTATCCACATAGAGGTGATAACCTTTATCCAGGAAGGGGTGCACTAAATCCCAGACAATTTTTCCACTAACACCTACGAGGGAGGGGGGGCATTCTGGCGGTTCAATTCTTGAATCCTTCCCTTCATATACCCTAAACCTGTGAGTGTACCCTGAGGTGCTTTCACACAGCTTATACATTTTTATGCCATACCTTGCCCTCTTACTGGGAAGGTACTGGCGGAATTTAACCCTTCCTTTAAAATGTATAAGGGACTCGTCTATGCAAATGAATTTATCTGGGATGTACATGTCTTCAAATTTGGCACTGAAATGATCAATGACCGGCCTGACTTTGAATAGCCGGTCAAAGGTGGGATCATCTCTGGGTGGGCACTGTGCATTATCGTTGTAATGCAAAAATTTAAGGATCGTCTCAAATCGAGCCCGGGGCATGGCCATACGGTAAAATGGGGTGCTGTACAGAACATCTGTACTCCAATATTGCCTAATTTCTGGCTTTTTTACTATGCCCATATGAAACACCAGACCCCAAAACGTCATCATCTCTACTGCATCTACAGGGGTCCACCTAGCAAATGATGACGTGGGGTTTTGAGCAATAAACTGCTGGGCATATAAATTAGTTTGGTCCACCATTAAATTTATAAAATCATCAGAGAAAAATAATTTGAAAAAGTCAATTTCTCTGAGACCTGTGGAATCAAATTGGATTCCTGGCATGGCCAAAAACTCAGGAACCTGGGGCTCAAAATTGTCTGGTGGTGGGGTCCATACGAGATCAATTATTGGGGGGGGGGTCTCAGCTGCTCTACGGGGGCGTCTTTGAGGGGGTCCCTCATCACCAGAGGAGGAAGAGGAGCTTAAGGCGAATCCTTCAAATTCCCCGCTTGCATCACTGGCTGTGTCAGAGTCAGAAGCAAGCATGGCATATGCCTCCTCCGCTGAATACATTCTTCTGGATGACTGGGATGACATTTGGGATGACATTTGGGATGCCATTTTTATTTTTGTGTTACTGGTAGTGAAATGTTTCAACACGTGTATAGTGTAGGGGGGGGTACAAACTTTATTTCAACCCGGGGGGTATGTAGTGTGTAGTGTGTATGTAGTGCAGAAAAAAAAAATACTTTATACAAAAAAAAAAAATTGAAGGGGTTAAAAAAAAAAAAAAAATTGAAGGGGTTAAAAAAAAAATTGAAGGGGTTAAAAAAAAAATTGAAGGGGTTAAAAAAAAAAAAAAAAAGGTCCTGCGCCAAAAATTGAGCACAGATGTTGGTCAGTAACGTCCGTCACTGAACAGCGCTCAAAGGCAACAGGAATTTGATCAAAAAAAAAAAAAATAGATCAACCCTGTGCCGAAAAAGATGATCAGTGATGTACGTCACTGATCAGCGCACAGCGGCCACAGGACACCCACAAAATCACAGTGTGTGTAAAAAAAAAAATTAAAAAAAGACCCCACAGCACACACACAAAAAAAAAAGGTGATCAGTGATGCGACACTGATTACCAGTGAGGGGCAGCAGGTGCACAACCTTTGGTGCAACTGACAGTGCAACTGGCAGGTATATATAAAAAAAAAAAAACCTCTGCACCCCCAAAAAGTTGCTGATCACCTCAGATATAGTGATCAGCACAAAAGGCGGGGGCAGCAGACACAAAATTTAGCACTCTCTATCACTCTCTGTCACTATCTCTCTCTATCTCTCTATCTCTCACTATCTAACACTCTATGACACTGCAGCAGCAGCAGTGACAGGTATATATATATATATAAAAAAACCTGCGCCCCCAAAAAGTTGCTGATCAGTTAATTTATACTGATCAGCACAAAAGGGGGGGCAGCAGTCAGTTATATAAAAATATATAGCACAATCTGTCACTATCTCTATCTCTCTCTCTCTATCTCTCTCTCTCTATCTCTCTATCTATAACTATCACACTGCAGCAGCACAAAATATAGCACTCTCTGTCACTAGGCCTCTCTATCTCTCTCTATCTCTCTCTATATCTCTCTATCTCTCTCTCTCTATGTCTCTATCTATAACTATATCACACTGCAGCAGCACAAAATATAGCACTCTCTGACACTATCTCTCTCTATCTCTCTCTATCTAACGCTATTACACTGCAGCAGCACAAGTTCACAACACAGGAAGTCACAAGTAACAGGATCCAGGAAGCATCCAGCACACTACAAGCAGTGATGAAGCAGGCAAGATATTTGCAAGGATCAGGTAAGTATTTGGCAAGGTTCAGGTCAGTATACTGCGGCAGCTAGGCACGGTGACCGCACTGCACGCAATTCCAGACCGGAATGGCGTCTGCAGTGCAGTCACCGTTAGTTTAAATCGCCCTCCTTGGCTGTGATTGGTCCGTCGGTCCGACGAACCAATCACGGCCTTTGGGGGCGGGCGGGGTGAGGTGGGGTGACACCAGTGTCACCCTTACACCCCGCGGTGATTGGTGCTGTACTTTACAGCACCAATCACCTCCGATCGCGTGTCACCGGCGAACGTTATTCGCCGGTGACACAGAAAACGCTGTAATTGGCTGTTCACACTGAACAGCCAATCACAGCGATCGCCGACGGGGGGGCGACATCGCAGCCCCCCCTGGGCATGCACGGACATGTCTGCTGTCAGGGACAGCAGACATGTTGAAACTGTCACCGCGTCTATAGACGCGGTGACAGTTACAAGCCATGACGTACATTTACGCCATGTGTCGGGAAGTACTTCCCGACCATGACGTAAATGTACGTCAATTGTCGGGAAGGGGTTAAATTTTACATTTTCTATTTACCACAACTTTCTGATCTCTGATCTCCAGCCAATTAATCAAGTACAAATGGTGCTACCCAGCTCCCATATTTTATAGATCAACCTCATGTGAGGTACTGTATCAAAGGCCTTAGAAAATGTAAAGTAGACCACATCTACTGTGTTGCCCTGGTCTAATTCTCACTCTTCTCCTCCATAGAAGCTAATTAAATGAGTTTGGCATAACCTATCCCTCAAAAATCCATGCTGGTTCCCTCTAATAAGCATCTTGCTTGTCAAGTACTCCTGAATGCTATCCTTTAAAATACCTTCCAGTAAATTTCCCACTATTGATGTATATTTTAGTTTCCGCGCATTGCATCAATAACACTGGGAAGCAATACTGAATCGCTCAGCACAGATCACTTCCCTCACAGAGTCGCGCAGCAAAGTGTGCTGAGTGATCGGTCACTGCCCATGTTCTCAATAGAGATAACACATGCGATGACTAGATATTTCACTCATGCTTGAAATATCAATCCCGGTAATAGTGACTTGCGGGGACGCGCATTGCTATGGGCCCTACATGCGCAGCGCTTTGTGCTTAATTTCTAAGCAATCTATTAAAATCTTGTTAGATCGCTTAGGAAATAGGCAAAAATTGCTACATGTATGCCCAATTAGACCGATATCTCTCAATCCCATTAAATGTCCTCTATATGTATGAATTCAACACTACTCTGCGATCGATAAAAAAAAACCTATGTATGGAACCTTACTGATATTTACAATCTAAAGACAATTATGCTTATTTAGCAAATGTGTATGTTCAGTATGACTTGAAAGTAACTATGGCTTAATGTTTTATCAGCAGTCACTAAATTTACAGTGCCCCAAGTGGGCAAATTAATATGGTAGACAATTTTTTTTACTTAAAGTGGACCTGTTGCCTGCCACTCTATGGGCTGAGTCAATATGAAACTAGGGCTGTACACAATAGACCAACAGTGTATATGAGGCATGTCCAAACTGTGGCCCTCCAGCTGTTGTGACACTACACATTCCAGCATGCCTTGCCAGAGTTTTAGCATTGTCTAATAGCAAAACTGTGGCAAGGCATGATGGGACTTTTAGTTTCATAACAGCTGGAGGGCCATAGTTTGGACATGCCTGGTGTATATGTTGTGGCCTATCTCTCTGCATTGGTACTGCCCGCTTACATTAAGGTATGCCAACAGCATTATCCACCTGCTTCCAGATACTGTAAAACAAAATACTAATTCTCAAACTGAAAAGTGGCACCAGTTTCTTTGCAATTCTCCCTTTGTGTATTGACATTATAGTATGATAAAGAGTTGAAGTTTGCGATAGTTCCAATGTGCGTTATGGTAAACTGTTTAATCCCTTCATTGCTGAACCAATTTGGCACTTTTTGGCCTGCTCAAATTTCAAATTTGATATCAGGAAACATTTATACAGTACCCACACAAACTATCAGGGGCGTAGGAAGGGTGGTGCAGCCAATGCCCTCTGGGCGGAATTGGCCGCCTCCGCCCGCAATCATGATCACGTATGTGTCATTGCCCACTGCAATGTATAATAAAGTGTGTCTGGCTCCTCTGCCAGGTGCACCGCTACTTATACACTTTACATCAGACTGCATTGCAGCTGGTCTGGCCTGTGTGCTTTGCGCCCCCCAGTCTCCTGTAGTGTCTTCATGGACATCTCTCCCAGTCCTACAGTGACCTGCAACATGTAGCTATTCCATCCGCGTTGGGCTGCAGAAGAGTCGGTACTGGTAAAGATGGAGACTTCGGGCCCCCACAGTGATACACTGAGGAGCTGTGTTGTATGGGTAAGTGCTTCATTTCTGAGAGATTGAAGAAGGTATAATGTCTAAGGAGGGGTTCTACTTTGCTGCATAATGTGTAAAGGGGGATATATGTGTGGCATAATGTGTAAGGTTTTTTTTCTACTGTGGGATAAAATGCATGGAGCATTACTACTGTGGGCCATAAGGTTCGTGGAGCATTATTACTTTAGGGCATAATGTGCATGGAGCATTACTACTGTGCAGTGCAAAAAAACATGGCAATCACCTCAAATCAGCGCAACCTTTTACAAAAAGAATACAGCAACTAAAGATCTTCAATCTACTTACAACCACAGCACCTGTAGAAAGCAGTTGGTACGGTATATGTACTTTCTCAGTATAACACCAGCGATAACAAGCTCTGGAATAAAGTGGCTGCTGTCTTGCAGTTTGCTCAAGTGTGACGCATTAATCTGTGTGTGTTAGACAGCTAGGTGTGATGGTAAGAGAAGGCTTACACAGCCATAGGGGAGAATTTTAAGGAGAAACACAACCAAGTAGTAGTTAGGAAGTTTGCTTAATTAGATTTGACTATATGGTCATGGGTCATAGAAATGGTTACACTTCCTGGCAATTGTGGAATGTAAACATGTTTGACTGCCATGTAACATCTGTTCGTCTTCACCTCTAATGGCATATATAGTTACTGCCTGAGTTTTTTTTTTTAAAGTATCAAACTTTCTCATACCCCTTTTACACCAAAAACCCTGGTCGGACCCTGGTCTTTGAATGCTGGAGTATCCAGGGTCTGACCCTGCTTTATACCCCATTTACACAGCACTTTGACCTGGGTCGGACCTGGGTCTGCACCATTTACACTGAACCTGGGTCAGCCCTGCCTTAAATAATATTTTATATATATATTTATAGAAAAATATATATATATATATATATATATATAGAAATATATAATATATAGAAATATATTATATATATATATATATATATGTATATATGTATATATATGTATATATATATATATATATATATATATATATATATATATATATATATATATATATATATATATATATATATATATGGCAGGGCTGACCCAGGTTAAGTGTTTTTTTTTTTTTAAGGTGCTGGGGGTGCCGGAGGGTACCTGTCCTGCCTGCTGTGCTTGGTGTACCTGGGGGTACCGGGGGGTGCAAGGGGTGCTGGGGGTACCTGTCCTTGCTGCGGTCGGATCTCAGCGGAGAAGTCAGATGATGTGCGCCGTTGCTGTACCACCCCCCCCCCCCCTCCCCGGCAGACGGTCCCTGCGGCGTGCGGCGTATGGAGTGTCAGTGGCGGGGGTCCCTCTGGCGCATGGGAACTAGTACTAGTTCCTATGCGCTGGAGGGACCGCCGATACTGACACTCCATACGCCGCAGGGACCGGCTGCCGGATGGGGGGGGGGGGGGGGGTGATACAGCAGCGGCGCACATCATCTTCTCCGCTGAGATCCGACCGCAGGCAGGACAGGTACCCCCAGCACCCCGGTACCCCCAGCACAGCAGGCTGACAGGTACCCCCCTCTCCTCAGCAGCCGCAGGGACCCCCCTCCTCCCGCAGCAGCTGGGAACATCTTCCCCAGCGCTGCACGCTGTGGACCCGCTGCGGGTGCCTGCACCCGCAGCGGGACCATTTACACCGACATTTACACGGGTCCTATCCGTGTTCTACCCAGGTCAGGACCTGGGTAGAGGACCCGTGTAAATGGAAACGGATACCCCCCATTTACACCGCCGCGGATCCGGGTCTGACCCGCCGCTGACCCGGATTTTTCGGCGGTGTAAAAGGGGTATCAGTAAAACATACTAACCACATTGTTTATGGGGGGTGGTGCAGTATCCGTGATTAACAGATTGAGAAATAATGGCATTAAGTCAGAGGCAAACCTTTTAACCTCTGCAGACCAGATGTTAATGCCTGCTGTCTGAATGACTGTACTAGGAAAACCATTGAGTGAAATAGCTATATCATCAGAACTCTTTGATTTTTTTAGTATGTGTTTTGTTGGGGTATTTCTCTAAATCTGCCCTATGCAATGGCAGATCCTGTGCAAATCTGATAAAGTATGACAATCTGCTTCCTCTAACTCCTTTATATACATATTGATGTGTTCATAGAGGGTATTTTATATTACAGACCTGTTCATGTAGGCCACTGCTAAATCTAAAGGCCATTTCTTACTACTTATTCTTCTAGATCTCTCGGCTGCCTTTGACACTGTTGACCACTCTCTTCTCCTACAAACACTACAATCTCTAGGTCTTCAGAACACAGCCCTTTCTTGATTCTCATCCTACCAATCAAATCGCTCTTTCAGTGTTCGCTTCTCTGATTCTATCTCCTATTCACTACCTCTGTCAGTTGGAGTACCACAAGGCCCAGTCTTCGGTCCTCTGCATTTCTCAATCTATACCTCCTCTCTTGGCACTCTAATCAACTCTTTTGGATTTCAGTATCATCTGCATGCTGATGATACTCAAATGTATCTATCCTCCCCAGAATTGTCACCACCAGTATTGCTCCGTGTCTCTAAATGCCTTTCTGCCATTTCATCTTGGATGTTATCTCGCCACCTCAAACTCAACATTTCCAGTAATCATACTCCCACCAGGCAAGAGTAGTTACCAACCTGATATCTCCATCACTGTTGAGAACACAACAATCAATTCAACTCCACAAGCTCGCTGCCTAGGGTCATCCTCGATTCTTAACTGTCCTTTATTCCTCACATTCAATCTGTATCTAAATCATGTTACATGAATCTAAAAACATCCAAAATGTATCCGTACCTCATACAAGACACTGTAAAAACTCTAATCCATGCACTCATTATATCACACATTGATTTGTGCAATAGCTTCCTTTCCAGTCTTCCTAAGAAAAGACTCTCACCGCTACAATCCATTTTGAATGCAGACGCGAGGCTGATCTTCCTGGCTAGACGTTTAACGTCTGCTTATTCACTCTGTCAGTCCCTCCATTAGTTGCCTGTATTTTACCGCATTCAATATAAAATATTTTTACTTATAATAATCCTAAATATATCCCCACCCAACCTCTCCGCTCTGGACAAGATCTGCATCTCTCATCCACACTCATTACTTACTTAAATGTGCAGGATTTTTGTTGGGCAGCACCCATTCTATGGAATGCCCTTCCATGCACATTAACACTCTCCTCTAGCCTCCTCGAATTTCCAAGCGTTCCCTGAAAACTCACCTCTTCAGGCAAGCTTATCATGTTTCAGAACCTCACATAACCTACAGTAGCATTCATATCTGATTGCATCCCATCAGGACTGTCTTCTAATCTGGTGGGACTGCCATGCTATGTAATTATATCCTCATGTATCCCTCCTATTATCCCTATAGATTGTAACACTGCGAGAAGGTTAGTTTTTCTGAAAAGTATGTTTGAATTATATAGATTCCCCTATGGCTGAATTAGCCTCTAAACCTCAGATCCGGGCTGAGAGAAAGAAGTTATATATACACATACAGTTAATTTATATACCTATGCTATATGAAGCACTGAAATTAACTATATGTGTATATATAACTTCATTTAAATGTACTTTTCAGAAAAATTATGTATATTTAATTATTTTTTTTAAATAGTAGATGGTATTGGGGACTTGAACAGAGCCATTACAGTCGCACAAATGACATCAGCCCCACCTGCAGTGCACATGGTTTTGTCCATTATAGAGAGCATTTGTTTTTGCGAGTGAACCAGAATCAGACCCTTAGTCCCGAGTTGCTTACTATCAAACTATGCAAAATTCCAAATTGTTGCACGTGCACTAACCCGGGATTTGGCTTCTATTGTGGAAGGAGTCTCAGCTGCATGATCTATAATCTGTTATAATTGAAAGCTTTACTGTCAGTTTGCTGTTCTTAAGAGGATCAAAGCTTAATTACGCATTAATAATTCCATGCAAAAGTGGAAATGCATCTTAATCCAATATAAATTGACACTGAAAGAAAAAACAGTTATTAGTTTTAATGTTAGAGAAGATATAAAAAAAATTGCAATTCTACACAAATGTTTACTCTTTCTGTAATTATGATGTGAAGAGTCCAGATAGATGAGCGAATTGTACATAGTTTATTAGCAGCTGATGCATTGCCAGTAATAAAGGGCAGGTTTGGCATTACAGTATTCAAAGTCATATTATGTAAACAATTGATAAAAGTAATAGCAGTACAGGAATGCTTGAACTAAAATACATAAGATTTAGGCAGGCACAGGTTCCTGTAATGAAGCTGGCTATATGGGTTTGGCAGGAAGTGGAATTCAGCATTGTTCTTGATCCACTTTCCAGAGGTAAAGCGGTTTCACTTTGAGTTTAAGACAGACCAAACATTAAAGGAACACTCAAAAACATATGCTATTTAATATGTATTGTACAACACTACAGAAAACTAAAACTCAACTCCCAAATTGTATTTTCACTTATGACCTGTAAATGTATAATTTATTGTTGTGAATTAACCTGACTTTCCATTCAATCTCTCAGGTATTTAGGTAAGTCTGAATAAGATCTTATACAGGACTAAACTACATTCCCGGGAGGCTCCTGAAAATCGAGTGGCTCTCCAGGAAGAAGAATGTTTTTTTGTATGTCAGACACTAATGGAAGCCCATGCTAAGAAAGGCCATTGTCATGCCTGGGCAAACAGTATGACCATAAAATCCAGCTCTTATGTGGGGTATTCATTTACCCACATTTTTCCTGACAATTATCAAGCTATATTTAGCATTTGTAAAACCTTATTGGGTAGAAAGGCACAGATGTTAACCAATTAGGAACCACCTCTCTGTTACATCACTTCATTTTTGTCAACATCAGAAACTTGAGCTAAAAAATTACAACAAGCAGTCTAGCATCAGCTAGCTCCCTTCTCTCAACTAGATTCCGCCACCTGCTATCTCCAACACCTTCAACCTCAATATCCTCAGTAATAAACTGAGGTAGTCCTGAATCCAATTAGATAAGGCTAGATCACTCCTTCCCATCCAGGATTTTTCAGAAGAATGCTTGGCCTGTTGCTGCTGTTGGGGCTAGATCTTCTTCCCAGAAGAGGACCAAGAAGACTAATATGAAAAAAAAAAAAACAATTGACTGTTAAATAATCCTTTGAAAAAGGAAACAAATATGAAAGCTTCCACAGCAGATCACTGACACCATGACGGCCATGCTAGTTTTGTATCTGCGGCCAATATCATTCCCATTAATGCTGTAGGTTTTAGACAGTTGAGGTACTGGGGGAAATTTACTAAAGGAAATTTGTAAAAAAAAAAATAGGTGTATTTGTATCCAGAAATACACTCATTTTTGACATCTACTATCCCGAAAATACGTCAATTCGTATTCGTATTGATGTGCTATCAATACGAATACGAATTGACGTATTTTCGGGATAGTAAATGTCAAAAATAAGTGTATTTCTGGATACCAATACACCTAAATTTCCCCCACTGTGTCCCTGGCTACCAAATTCCATATTGGTTTGATTTTACTAGAGAAGCAAAACCTGGACTGTACCAAGATGTTGGCCTATTAAATTCCACAAATATACCCCTATATATTTTTAACATGCACCTGGTTATTAGCACACGTCCTGCCTTTTGTTTTTTTGTATTCAATCAAAGCCATAGTGTGTCCATCAATGCAGGACCTGTACTGCATATGTCCAAATTACAGACCATTGGTAGTTTGCGATTTGTGCCACACCACCAACATCTGAATCAGGCCCAATATGTATAAAGGCAATGTAATAGTGTACTCTCTTTATACAATTTAGCAAACATATATAGCACCCTGCTCTTCTTAATCAAGTAAGCTGAAAATAATATGTTGAATTTGTGTCAACTAAAATAAACACACATTTCCCGGCTCTCAATATTGTGGAGGACAGGTCTATACACGTAGAGAAGCTATACTACTGGAATGGTATATCATACTGTATATATGTGTAGGTGGAAATCATTTGCAAAAGAATGCCGTCCCTCAATAAAAAAAAATTTTTTTGTTACCCACTTAACACATGTACAGTAGCATAACTTCACCTTTAAAACATAATTGAAAAAGCCAGAAAGGCATGCTGAATGAAGGCTTTTACTTGGACCTACAGAACAGCTCTCTTGCATCTGAGTCACTTTGAAACAGAAAGCAGCCATCTGTGAAAACACCCAGGCATTCAAGATACACAAGAACCTCACATGGTTTAGACCTCTCCGCTTCCTACATGTAGCTATGCATTTATATAACCAGCAAATTGTTTGTTAAGATTTTTATTGGTCTATTTAAAACCTCATTTTGAGCAGCTTCCTAGAGCTGGTTACTTCCATATATGAGAGAAACATGAAAACTACTAATAGTCACCCTTGATAACGCAAAGATTTGTTTGATTGATTGATTAGATATGATTGATAACCCAAACTTGTATATATTTACTTTATTACCTTTAAATATAACGGCAACGCTGAAATGATTGCACACCAACACAACCTTGTTATAACATGTATGACAATGCTTTACTTAAAGAATAGCTTCATTACAGGTATTTGCAAATGCAGACTAACACAAGAAACATAAAATTGATTAGCTAATACTTAAACAGTAATTCTAAATCAAAATGGACACCTTTCAAGGACAGTGATCAGCCATGATTAAACCTCCTTCATAGTTACCTCCAGCCCCCGTGCCTGCTTGTTCTTCCTCAAGTGCCTGCCGCCTCCTTCTCTAACTCTGATATTTAAACCTTAATCACATTAATTAATTACTCATAAGCATTGAGTCTTATTGGCAAGCTCTGCTTTCCATCATGATGTCATAATTAACCCAACACCCAACTTCCTTGTAACTAGGCACAGTGGCCTTAGGGTCTACGCATGTGTGGCCCTGTTCCCATATTATTCAGTTTGTGGAGACTAGCTTTCTGTCCTTGCTCCATTATAATGTCAACATCACATTCTTAAGCTTCTAAAACCAAAAAACAATTCTCTATAAGAAATCACCTTTACAGCATTGTTCTGAATGATCAGCCATTTTATAATGTTATTATGCAAGTCATGATTCAACAAAATGGCTGCTGCTTCTAACAAACACCTGCTGCTTAGCGCAAAGGGTAGGCCTCATATGCCGTGGCTAGTACCTTGTGCAACAAGCTAACGCCACCTGCAGCAATAAATTACAATATTTGAGAAAACAGAGTATAACAAAAGTATAGAATTATTGATGCGTTATTTCTGTTTTAATACCCTAATTATCAGATATTTTAGATTTGGTGCTAGTTTACTTTTGTTCAGTTATAAGCCTCAGAGATAAATTCTCTACTGCATCTCTGCATGTTCACAAAAATATTGATCATCATTAACTTCAGTAACCTTGGTCCCGACTCACTGATGGACGCAAACCGGTTTTCACAGGTGAGTGATTATTAGCAGTCTGTGCATCTATCCACGTCACACTGCAACCAGTTCTCGGGGGGTTAGCTGCAAATATTAAGTATCACCAGATAGTATGTAGGAGGGAGCGCAGCAGGAATCTCCGATCCCTTCTGCGATCCCTCATGCACCGCTGCATCCCCCATAGGTTATTGTGGGTGAATGCAAAGCTGCCTGATGTATCAACATCGGGCAGCATCACGTTGGTTCCCTTGGCTATCGCCCTTCTAAGGTGGTTGTAGCCTATGGACTGTAGACTGCACCACCACCGGGTCAGTGTGGTTAGAGGGGGGTGTCAGGGCTGACCACGCAAGAGCAGGCCCCCGCACCCGACTGAGTGCAGTGCATCGCAGGAACGGGCTCTTTCTGAGCCCTGTACCTGCATGTGCAGGACGATACATCCACACGATAGGATCAATGTGATCCTATGCGGTAATATTCCTTAATAAATGGGCTCCTTATTCCCCAAAATGACTGACAGTGAGCGACTGTTTGAGGGATGTAACAGGGAGTGACTGCAAATACACCGGTGTGTCATGGCCATTTTGGTTCTATGTTTGAAGCAGAGATGGTTCTGAATGCAGCTGCATTGTCTCCATTGTCTTACTTCCTGCGGCCATGCTGCACAGCAATAGAGCTACTCAGACTTCAATAATTGAGTTACAATGAAGGCTGTGTCCAGCATCCATCGCAAAGATGGGATATGCAAAGCTGCCAGTAGGCAGCAGCACATCCAGTGTGTACAAATTCTCAGCTGCAAATAACTTACTGGCAGAGGTGTAACTAGTTGTTTTGGTGCCCAGGGCAAACTAAAAAACAGCCTCCAACATTTTCAATGTCAATAGAAAATGGCTTACGGAAAAGCTGTATTTCCTCTTCATGGAGATGAAGCTCTTTAAATCTAAATTGAAACTCCTTTTGCAATTTTTCCAGTGAATCCACACATGTTTTGTTTGGGAATGCACTCAATGGTTTTCGAGGGAGGGAGAGAGAGCCAGTCAAGCGCAGCCCAATTAGTGCTCACCAGCGTAGCCCAAGTAGTGACCATGGGACTCACCTCTTCAGGGGGTAATAATGCTCCCAACCTCCTCCAAGCTGCCTCTGTGCTGTGATGCCTCAGTTTCCCGCACTCTCTCCCCCGCTCTTCGCACTCCCGCTTCGGACCATCACTGCCCACAAGTCACCGCTCAGACGGCCCTCCCAAATGCCCTGGTTTCCTCTGAATCCTGGGAGATGAGAGTTGTAGTCCGTCTGCGCTGTTCGCTTCCTCTCACCACCTGAAGCTAGATTGCAGCCGGACAACAATTCTCATGATCCAGCGCTTCAGCTGGCCAGCCAATCGGCGGCGGCTGCCGCCCCCTCTCCCCCTTCCACCAATGACCGTCCTTCTCATGTAAAAAAAAGTCAGACAGGCAGCGGCGGCATAAACACCCGGCAGGCCATATAAATGTCCTCAGCGGGCCGCATGTGGCCCATGGGACGTAGTTTGAGGACCCCTGGCCTAATGTATTTCGCGAATGGATCAGCTGGAGATGCAGCAGTGAAGATAAAAGTTCCAGCATCAATGCTGGCTGCTTGCAGCAATCTTCCTCCTGGATCATACACGTGTTTCACCAACGTCTGGCTTTCTCAGGCTGGGTAACCTGGAAAATGTGAGCTGTTTGAGAACCTGATATACGGTATGGAGGAGCAGCCCAGCTGTTCAGTATATTATGTTGTGAGAACATATTATATGTAAAAGTAAATGCATTTTTTTTCTTGTGGAGCTCTGGCATGTAGCACACATAAAGGTGCCCACACGCTAGAATGATTTTTTTTTACCGATTTCCGATAAATTGACCGATATTTTGTCTGATGTTTACCGAAAATCGGCAGATATCGGTCCGATGCGCGCTTCCGTGGATCTTTTGCTAAATCTTCTGATGTTACATGTTGCATGAAAGATCAGAAGATTTGTTCTGATATATAACAAAAAGCAGAAATAGTGGACATCCTCCGGGAGAAGGCTGCTGCTTTTCTCTTGCGGTGTTCTTGGTCCGGATTTCAATCTCTGTTCCGCACTGGTATTAGATCTATTGCTGAACCTGCTTATTTCCATAGGACCTTGCTGCCTTGCCATTGTTGGAATATCTTTATGCCCTTTTTATCATCTACATATTGTAAGTGTATTAAAATTCTTGTTTTATCAAAGATCATTTGCACTATTTCTGCTTTCTCTTATACCGCCCTTCCCACATTATGGCCCTTATTCAGATCTGATTGCAGTACAAATTTGTTTGGAAAATGGGCAAAACCATGTGCACTGCAGGTGGGGCAGATGTAACGTGCAGAGAGAGTTAAATCTGGGTGGGGTGTGTTGAAACTGAAATCTAAATTGCAGTGTAAAAATAATGCAGCCAGGATTTACCCTGCACAGAAACAAAATAACTCACACAAATATAACTCTCTCTGCACATGTTACATCTGCCCCACCTGCAGTGCACATGGTTTTGCCCATTTTTCAAACAAATTTGTACTGCAATCAGATCTGAATAAAGGCCTATATGTGAGAATGGACGGATATTGTTTCAGGCATCCCAGTCTACACTGATCATTGTAATACCTGAATACCAGAATATTGAATAAATATGGTGATGTTATTTTACTTATTGTGAAGGTTATACACTGAGCGCTGTGTGTGATTCACTATCTGTGTGTTCTGTACAAATATTCTTTGGGGTATTTACTGGATGTTTACCCTCTGGTGTCTATTTCATTAAGCTGCACAGTGTTTTAATTGCGCACTGGAGTTGTAACTCCTTTTCTTGTATACGTAGATCCTTGTGAAGTGTTAAATGGGCCCGATGTGTATCAACTACGGTGGTGGCAGACATGCCAGTTGGATGAAAGGGATCATTCTGCGGAGCAGTGTATTAGTTTGCTTTAGTAATAGAAATATTTAGGAATGGAAACCTGCAAATATGAGATGTACGTGTGAGGGAGGGTCCTATTCTAAATTCGGGTATGGATCATAGGATAGACAGCAACAAGGTCGACAAGCATTAGGTTGACACCACTAGGTCGACATGACTGAAAGTCGACATGCATGAAGGTCAACATGGGTTAGGTCGACACAAGCATTAGGTCAACATGGGGAATGTCAACAGCCAAAAGGTTGACGTGGGGTTTTTCACGTTTTTTGTCCCAGATTTCAACATAGTCGACATGGACACTGACACATAGCACCGTGTCCGCTCACCATGCTTTGGGCTCACTGCTTGGCTGTGCTCGGCACACTATTTTATTCTCCCACCACGCCCTAGTGCACGTTGGCTCAAAAAAAAAGTGAAAAACCCCATGTCGACCTAATGCTTGTGTCGACATAATAACCATGTCAACCTAACCTATGTCGACCTTCATTCATGTGGACCTAATGGTGTCGACATCATGCTTGTATCCCATATCCCAACAAATTTATATGAATTTGAAACATCTGCAGAGATACTGTATCAAATAACTGATCTAATGCTAAAACCTATGAAAATAAGTTAGAATATTAGATTCTAATTGTGTAATACTCCAAATAAAACCATAAGTTTCCTTTTGGAATGATATAAAGAAGCATTTATTTGTATCCACATACATAGTTTAGGAGTATGTGATAGTCAGTGTATTGTTCATGTTTTTGTGTCCATCTACTGGAGGGAACTGAAAAAGCTAAAGTCAAGTGTTGGTGCTACAAAATGCATGCAAGGCCAAAGCTGCCAGTGTGGGAGACACATTGGCTGGAATGAGCCATCGTAAGGATTAAAGTAATTAGTCTGAACGGCCCTGTTGTTGTGCTGGCATGTGGAAGAGGAACAGATACACGGCTCGGCAAAACGTCGCCAAACTGATTAGCTTGATTAGCAGCTCTTCTGATTGTCACATGTCCCCCTCACACAAGCCACACTAGTACGTGAGGGCTGGCTCCCCAATTACATGCATCACCTAGGCTATAGCTTCACTCCTTTAATGGTCATAAATGTATAAATCTAGGTTTTATGCACATGAGAAAGTGTGACGGCAGGATGAAATAACTACTTATTGTACTACAGTATTTGTACTGATTCTACACTTAAAAGCACATTATTCAAATGTTAAAATAAGCATTTCTTTTTTTACTATCAGAAGTCTGGTAATCATATGTTTCCCCCCTTATATGTACATCATCCAGCACACCTCCAATGCTTTCCACCGCACCAGTGGTGCTTCACTAACTGGCCATATAATTATCTTTTATTTATATGGCAGCACAATACATAAATGAGCAAAAAAAAACAAATAATGAATCAAAAGTACAAACGAAGTAAGATGGGAGCACTTGTATATGAAAATAATAAAATAAGGGTACAGAAACATTAGGTTCTTGCCTGTAAAAAAAGAAAAAATTGGGTTAAGGTGCCCATACACGTTACAATTATTGCATACAATATTGTATACAATATCGCATCTCATCGCGTCTTGGTTTTGCGATGAGATGAGATCCAGTACAAAAAGTATGTGCTGCACATACTTTTTGTACTAGATCTCATCTCATCGCAAAACCGAGATGCGATGAGATGCGATCTTGTATACAATATTGCATGCAATAATTGTAACATGTATGGGCACCTTTAGACGTAATAAAATGCTTTATGCAACAATGTATGTTTACAGCGGTACTTGTGAGTTATCTGGGCGTCCGATTTTGGTACTAGATCGTATGCGATATCGCATGCGATTTGCGATTTGCATGCGATTTAGCATGCGATTTGCATAAGATTTGCTATTCATTTCATTACCCCACTATCCCCAAAGTGTGTCTATCAACGTGAACCCGAAGCGTGGCGAGCGCAGCGAGCCCGCGAGGGTCGGCGGTACGCGTCCTCCGACCTTTTCATGCCCTACTATCCACTAGGGCGTGGAGTGAGAATAGAATAGTGTGGCGAGCGCAGCGAGCCACCGAGCCCGAAGCGTGGCGAGCCCCGCGAGGGGACGCGGACACCTGTGAAGCCCGCAAGGGCACGCGGATACCTGTGAAGGTGTCCGCGTCCCCTCGCGGGGCTCGCTGCGCTCGCCACGCTTCGGGCTCGGTGGCTCGCTGCGCTCGCCACACTATTCTATTCTCACTCCACGCCCTAGTGGATAGTAGGGCATGAAAAGGTCGGAGGACGCATACCGCCGCCCCTCGCGGGCTCGCTGCGCTCGCCACGCTTCGGGTTCACGTTGATAGACACACTTTGGGGATAGTGGGGTAATGAAATGAATAGCAAATCTTATGCAAATCGCATGCGATATCGCATGCGATATCGCATGCGATATCGCATGCAAATCGCAAGTACCCAAAATCGGGAGCCCGGATAACTCACAAGTACCTTTACAGCTCCTTTTTTGAAAAGCTGTGATGGTATGGGAATGATATTAAGAGGTGGCACTGGGTATCACGCAGTGGAGACAGATTGTAAGCTTGCAGCAGGGCCCTCCGTCCTCCAAGTCTGTCTGTTGTTACTTAGTTTGTTTTATCACTGTCTACAATTGTTACGCGCAACGGAATCTTCAGCGCTGTATAAGAAACTGTAAATAAATAAATGATAACCTATGCCAGTGGTAGCCAACCCTAGCTCTCGAGAGCTACCAACAGTTCACATTTCCCAGACAACCTAGCTGCTGCACAGCTGCACTCATTAATCACTGACACATTTTAAAAGATCCACAGATGGAGATAATTAGCTCACTTGTGATTCTGTGAGGAGACCTGCAAAACATGCACTGTTGATAGCTCTCGAGGACTAGGGTTGGCTACCCCAGACCTATGCTGTCCCTACAATACCTCGTGCAAGTTGTTCCTCTGCACGGCTCAGTGAGGTATTGTCAATGTTCTTTTTCAGTGTGTCCGTCTCCTGGCCGTTGTGTCTGTTCTCTACCGGAAGTTTGGGTAGTGTACTTCCAGGTGAAGGCTCCTGATTTCTGAGGTTTACCAACGGGTTTTTAGTATACACTTTGACAGGGATACTAGACCTTTCTTGGCACTCTATATTTATACTAAAAACTTTATTTGAAGTCATAAGAAATGGATGTTCTGAAAAGGGGAAGTGGTCATACACAGGGGGAAGCACGTGTAAGGGCCTTCAGCTCGTAGATACATTTTGTGTCATTCTTTTTTAGTTCAGTTATAATGAGGTGTTTTTTCTGGATCGCAGTAAAGTTTAATATGGAAGGGTCTATATTATGAGTTTTTTAAAAAGGTCTGATACACTGTGTGTGGGTAAACCTTTTTTTATATATTGTATATATGCTTGACGATTCTAATTTTTGTTTTGTATTTTTGACCCACATATTGGTGACAGGTCATATACAAGCGCTTCCATTTTACTTTATTTAAAAACTACCTTCGATATATGGAGCAGCTTACACAATTTCTCTCAGAGTTACAGTACAAGCACCTATATTTTGACAAAATCGTGGAGTGCCGCTGCCTGTTTGTACTGAGTTCTACATATGCTCCCAGAAGGCACCAATGTTCAATTGCACTCTAGTTTCAGGGAGTTCCGGGCTGAACTGTCAAATATATATATATATATTTGCACATTTACACAGTAATGAAGCAGCACTCATAGGCAGGTAGCAAGGTGAATGTGTGGACTATTTAATCCCAGAGAGCCATAATCAACATTTCGGGGTGCGGTGTGGTGACCCCTTCATCAGGATAACAACACAACTTTAGTGGTGGCAACTTGAAAGGTTGATATCTATGTTATTTATTTGTTTATAGGTGTGTGGTGATATGAGCAATAATAACAATACAGAACATTGTTAATGACAGAAAAGAACATACACTACTTCTATAATCTTATCATTTTCACATATGCTTCCATACACTTCATTATAGCTCTAGAAAGAGCTACAATAACATACATTTATTTTCCATATTGATCTCAGTTATGACATGTGACTTGATTAATGTCACATGTTTTGATACAGATTTTTTTAATTAAGTGATTCAACTCCAAGCTTTGCAAGCTTGTGGGCGCTTTGAAGTAATGATTGTGTGTAGAATGTATGGCAATCATTATTGTGGTATAAAATTAATGGAAAACTGAGCGGTGATGTCTCAAGTTATGCAGGGAGATAACAAAAGAAGAATAGGGTACCACTGTCATGAGAGACCAAAACGGGGAACGTGAAGTGCCACAGAAGTAAATACGACCATTCGTCAGTGTGACCACATCCGCTAAACCCTTTTCATTTATTTGAATGTCTTCTCCTCGCTCCCCCTTTCCCAAAGACTAAATGAAGTTGCACTGTGCCCCGTCCCTGCGTGAGAGCAGGCCTGGCCATCCTGGACGGGATTTCTGCCTTGACATCTCAATGAGAGCTGCCCTTTTCTTTCCATTCGCATCTTTGTTTCTGGGGGGCACAGGATGACCTTCAACTCCTCTGTGCTTTTCAATGTAAAGGGAAGCCCATTAGTTATGGATTACTGCTCCCCTTCCCCCATATCTCCACACACAATATGAGGACAAGAGGTAGAGTGTATGCATCAGGGGCCCCGCATGCAGGGAGCTGCAAGTGACAGCCAGAAGAAGCCTACTCTCACATGTAGTATTGTCTTCTCCCTAGAAAACACCTTTAGCTGCCTTTCATTTACAGACACTGTCATCTTGATGTCTAGTAAACAGGACAATGGGAGCTCCTAGAGGCACCATGACCATTAAGTATGCCATCTGCACTGATATCCTCAGCAGGGAAGGAAATAGTGCAGCAGGGAATGAAGTGGGCTACTGATAACACCTGAGTACAGCTTCCAAAGTGATAGTATGAGATTACTAGGGCTGGCAGAGCAGCACTTGATACCTCAGAGATAATAACCATATGTATGGCTTCGCTATTGTACACATGTGAAGTTGATTCAGACGTGTGTGTTCTTTCGGGAATGCGTTTAGGCTGCAGCTAAACATATATATTTCATTTGTATTACGCCTGTTCTCCTTTGTCATAAATCCATAGTTTATTATTATCATTTATTTATATGGCGCCACAAGGGTTCCGCAGCACCTGACAATACATAGATGAGCAATAAAAACAAGAAAATAGTGATGTACAGTACAAATGCAAATTAGGACAAGCACATTGTAAATAAAAGACAGTTGCAGCAGCGGACACTGACACAAGTATAAAAGTAACAGATCCATGGACAGAGGTACTAAGCTTGAAACGTGATAAAATGGAGAGTGATAAACAGCCAGCCAATCAGCTCCTACCTGGCATGTCACAGGCTGTGTTTAAAAAATGGCAGGGAGGAGCTGTTTATCACTCTCCATTTTATCACTTTTCAAGCTTAGTACATCTGGCCCATAATCTTAGAAAAGCACATAAGGAGAGAGGGCCCTGCTCGTAAGAGCTTACAGTCTAAAGGGAAGGGACAGACAAACTTGAGTGACTCCGCAGGGATAGAAGTGAGCATAAGCAGAAGGTTCTGATGAGAAATGGTTCGATTTAATGAAGAAGTGGGTCTTGAGAGCCCGTTTAAAGTTTTGTAGGGAGATGATGTATCTTATAGGGAGCAGTATTTTCAGAGATACAGAGCACAATGGCCAAAGTGGAGATGGGAATAGGAGGAAGTAACCAGTTGGCAGGAGAGGCGACGTGCATTTGTGGAGCGGAGAGGGTGGGTGGGAGTGTAAAGAGAGATATGGTCAGAAATGTAATTTGGAGACGAATTGGTGATAGCTTTGTAAGTGAGTGTGAGGAGGAGCTCAAATTCTATTGTGAAGGGAAAAGTGGAGCCAGTCTAGGGCTTGTAAGGGATGGGAGGTGGACATTTGGTATGTTTGGCGAGGAAGATGAGCCAGGCAGCAGCACTGAGGATAGATTGGAGTGGAGAGAGGTATTTTACAGGGAGGCCAGTAAGTAGGAGGTTTCAATAGTCCAATCTGGATATGACTAGTGAGTGAATGAGGGTCTTTGTAGCATTCTGGGTGAGATAGGGTCTGATCCTGGAAATATTTTTGATGTGGAAACAAAAAGCACTGTGAGAGATGCTGAATGTGGTTTAAAGGAGAGAGAGGAATCAAGAATAACGCCCAGGCAGCGTACTTAGTGGCCAAAGGAGAGCGTTGTTCCAGCAATAGATAGTGACATTGTGGAAGGTGAGGTTATGTGGGAGGGTGGGAAGATGATCAACTCAGTCTTACATATTTAGCTTAAGAAAGCGCTGGGACATTGCGAGACAGCAGGAAACACGAGTGAGCAGAGGTCTGGAGAGGAGAGTAGATTTGAATATCATCAGCATAGAGATGATACTGAAAGTTAAATGAGCTCACCTAGGGCGAGATTCAGCAAGCTGAAAATGCCGTAAAAACCCCTTTTTCGGGGTTTTTACCGCATTTTCATATGTGCCTGCACATGCACAGAAACAACTTCAAACACACAGTCACTCACACACCCACACACACAGTAACTTACACACACACGCACACACACACACATTATTATAGTGAGTTGCTTTCAAATAAAGCATCTCTTACTAGTTCTGGCGCATCTCCTCCTCGTCTCACCCACAAAGT
The DNA here is from genome assembly GCF_055691185.1 of Crinia signifera. NCBI lineage: Eukaryota > Metazoa > Chordata > Amphibia > Anura > Myobatrachidae > Crinia > Crinia signifera. The sequence continues at coordinate 103,767,333 of NC_139220.1, read as the reverse complement.
AACCGCGTGGTTCCCGGACAATGTATAGTCTGGGAACACCACCCGTCTGGACACCGGGTTTAATTACCGGACTGTCCGGAGTAATCCCGGGCGGGTGGTAACCCTAGGGAATCGGCATATGCAGGGGGGGTAGGGGGTGGGGTGTGGTGTGTTTCGTCGGTCCATTGAATCCAGACAGCTAAACTTGCCCCCGGCATAGATTATAATATACCCCAGTATATTTATAATATTAATAAAGCTTAAGTTAGCTGACTAGCTAGCTGAGATTTATTTAAAGTTTTCTTAAAAGAAAGACAGATTGACAGTGGTGCACCGTGCACACTAGACAGTACTAACCTTAAGTTTGGACAGGTGCTGGGCTGGGGGAGGTTGGCTGGGGCCTGGGCTGGGGCAGGCACATTGCCCAGCAGGTGATCTGGGCTGGGCGCGCAGAAGGGGGACTGCCTGGCAAGTTACAACCCTGGCTGCCCTGGTGATTGGCTGCGCTGCTGATGTAGGTAGCACTAGCCAGGTAGGCTGCGTGCGCCACTGGACAAGACGAGACAACAGTTGAAGTTGAACTGTCTGCGCCACACACCGCGCGCCGACCAGAGCTGCTGAGCACTCACGTCACGTGTGTGTCTCACAGGTCACATGGCCACAGCCTGCAGGAGGAGCCGGACAAGTGACACTTATACTGTCACACTCTGTGTCCCGCCTTCTCCCAGCCAGCGCAGCGCTGCAGCGGAGTGTGTGTCGCTCAGCAAGAAGAACAGAGACAGTGACACTGAAGGAGGAGGAGTAGGAGGACGGTCATCACTGCCCCCCCCCCCCCCCCCCGGCTCCAGCTTCCTCACATGGGTTTCGGCCGGGTATGCAATAAATTATGTTGTTTAGTTGTCAACTTGTCACCGGGCAGCCGCTGGGGGATCAATTGCAGGACAAACTATAGTCCGGGGCAGCCACCCTTCCGGACGCCGGTCTGAATTACCGGACTGTCCGAGTAATCCCGGACGGGTGGTAACCCTAGGTGCACAGATTGCGTCATGCCTCAAATTACGGTAGATGTTACAGTGGGCAGAGACGCAGAAAGTGGGCATGTGAGTGTTGTTTATTGAATCGCACACTAGTACACCAGGGGAAGGCTTACACTTACATTTGCATATTATTGCTCATGCGACGCCCCTAACAGACACATGGATGCAGCAACAGCACCCACTTCTGAATCAGGCCAATGTGCATAATCTAGAGAGGTGCAGTATGCCCCCTAAGGTGCACGGACAGGCGCTACCAAGGGTGTCTTGCCAAGAGCTGCCACTTAGTATTGGGGTTGTCGGCCCCAATAGACCAAAGCAAAAAAAGGAGAAGAAAGTGGCGCTGGTTTGATGAAAGATCATACAAATAATATAATGTGCATAATCTGTCTGTTGCCTGCTTTATTGGGCAGCACCAGTGGTGTATCTATAATAGTAGCGCATGGATCTAGGCATGCGCAGTGGAGTCTGCAAGCTCTAGTGTTCAGACTCCACAGCGCTACTAAAATACCCAGAAAAATTGTACGGCGGAGGTTTGTGCGTATACGGTAGAGTCTAAGTGCTCTAGTGTACAAGGGCCTACTCCTCTCTTAAGACGCCCATTAACAGCGCACTATTGTTCTGCTTGCATGCTCTACCATTCCCCTATCATATTAAAGAATGAATTAACAACTTAGAATTAATCAAATACACGCCATGGTGGTTAGACATTTGTTGTCTGTCAGAAAACTTGAACAGTATCATAAAGGTGCTCTGTCTGGGCACGCTTACTAAGCAACTTGCTAGCAATGTATAACCTATTTGTCTTACCACATGCAGACACAAAAGGCCCCCATACACTAGGGCGACTTGTCCTTAGGACAAGTCGCCCCCGATTTCCCCCTGAGCTTCCCCTTGATTAGATTGGCACTTGATGTGCCGTTTTTTACATGTGATAAATCGTCTCGATTTATCACATGTAAAAAACCCGGGGAGCGGGGGGGGAAGGGGGGGGCTACAGAGCAGGGCTGCTGGTGGGAGCAGGGGGGGCTGGGGACGCTGCGGGGGACACAGGCGGCATAGAGCCGGGCAGAGGCAGCCGGGAGCTGTCAGTGCTAGAAAAAAAAGCCTATACAATGAATGGGCAGCCTGTGATTGGCTGAGCGCTCTCTCAGCCAATTGCTGACTGGCTGAGAGAGCGCTCAGCCAATCACAGGCCGCCCATTCATTGTATGGGCTTTTTTTTTTTTATTCAGTACTGACAGCTCCCGGCTCCCCCTGCCCGGCTCTATGCCGCCTGTGTCCCCCGCAGCGTCCCCAGCCCCCCCTGCTCCCTCCACCTCCGACTGATCTGGCTGAAATCTGACCAAAATCGGCTAGTGTATGGGGGCCTTTAGAACTCCACTGCTGCTCAACCACAGCTACGGACATCTGCACCTGCCAGGAACAGATACCAACACCTCCAATAGTGGCAACGGCATTTACTGAGCTGCTGCTGCTTTACAACTGAACTACAAGTATCCACATAAGAACTCCAAAGTGGGCAGGCCGGGCGATTATCGCATGGGCGAGGCAGTCCAGCGATAAAAGCCTGCTTCTTTTTTAATCACTGGCCATACGCAAGGTAATTGACAGGAAGCCGGCGTTTGTGGGCAGTAAGGGCTATTTCACACGCTCCGGCTCCTGCTGGAAGGCGAAATCCCGCAAGGTGAAAAGCCGCACACTGTAGTTAATAATGGATACAATTGTGTCCATGCACACGGGATGGCCCGGTTGCAGCCGGATCCCACCACTAGAAGGGACGGCTTCTGGGCTGTGGCCATCCCCTCCATTGTAAACTACTGTGTGCGGCACGGCTTCCTGGCCGTGCGGGATTTTGCAGGGTTGCCGACTCTGCCGAAATTCCCGGGAGTCTCCCAAAAATCGGGTCCCCCTCCCGACCCCCGGAAGGGTGGGCAACCCTCCCGGAAACTGGCGGACCCCCCTGAGCCCCTTGAATCGCGGCATGTAAATGCCGCAATCCGCGGGTCTCAGAGGAGGGGGCGGAGCTAAAATGGCACAAGTGTGTCATTTTAGCCCCGCCCCTCCATGGAGATCAGTCATTTCTCCTATTTCCCGTAATGGGGGCGGGACTTAATGACGTCACAGTCAAGCCCCGCCCCCCGATCGGGTAAGGAAAGTCTCCTCTCAGGGCTTCTCCCGGAGAGGAGCATTTAAAAGTCGGCAACCCTGGGATTTTGCCGTCTGGCAGGAGCTTGTGAAATAGCCCTAACCGGCTGTTTTCTGGGAGTTTCAGGAAAACGCAGGTGTACACAGGCATTTGAGGGGAAGGCGTGTGACGTTGGCTCCGGCTGAGAACAAACCGTTTCTATCCTGGGCTACACACAGATTGCACACCGTGGATAAAATATTCGATGGTGAGCAGCTTGCGAAAGGATTTGCATCTACTCTCAGGCCTGTGATATTTACAGAAGCCATGCTAAGCAATTCACAGACTTGCACTGGGTGGGATTTTACTCTGGCGTTGCATTATATACCTTGCATGCGATCAGGTCTGAATCAGGCCACATGTTCTCTAATTTTGTCTATTAATGCAAGTTGGCAAATACTGCTATACTGCAGCATGTTTTCCACCATTATTCTATGAACTATAAACCATATTTATTGCTAAAGAAGCATTTCCAGGCAGGTTGAAAAAAAAAAACCCTATACAGGGTTCCCTTTACCACAGGCAGGTGGCAGCTGCTTACAGCCATTTTATCTGGGGCTCTAGTGTTTGTCTCACTACAGTGATGTCTACACAAGTTGGGTGAAGCTGTAGAGTGGGAGCTGTGAACCAATAGGAAGTAACAGTCCCAGAGATTGTAGCATCTTATTGGTCCTCCCACTCACACCTCCTACATAGTCTTTTCAAAGTGAATAATAAAAAAAAAAATCTTGTTACGCCTGACCAAAATAGCATGCCATTCCCAGGTCTCCACTAAGGGGCAGCACTGAGTGCACGTAACTAATTGATGCCTAGGGATCTTAATATAGTGAAAAGCGATACGGTCACTAAGTCTACAACAACTAGGTCGAAAAGCATTAGGTCGGCACCACTAGGTAGACATGCATAAAGGTCAACATGACTGAATGTCGACATGAGCTTAGGTCGATAGGGTAATTAGGTCGACACGGGGAATGTCAACATTCAAAAGGTCAACATGGGGTTTTTCACTTTATTATTGAGCTGACGTGCTGACAGGCGATATTTCAAGCCCTACCATTCTCTAGGGCATGGTGGGAGAATAAAATAGTGTTCCGAGCGTTCCACGGCACCATGCCCAAAGCATGGCAAGCCAGCCAGCCATGCTAGGGGATGCGGTGCACTTTTTTAGTGTCCATGTCGACTGTGTCAACATTGTGTCAACAAAGAAAAAGTGAAAAACCCCATGTCGACCTTTTGACTGTCGGCCTTCCCCATGTCAATCTAATGACCCTGTCAACCTAACCCCATGTCAACCTTCATTCATGTCGACCTTCAAATATATCGACCTAGTGGTGTCGACCTAATGCTTGTCGACCTAGTTGCTGTCTATGCAATGATCCAAACTCAGTGAAAAGGCTTCAATAGAAAAGTCGGTACTCTTTACTTAGAACGGCGCCCACGATTTTGATCGTGGGCATCGTTAGTAAAAAATCTCGGCCATCTCGGGCATTGAATGCACTAAAAAATCGGGTGCGATGCGACCGACGAGATGCCCGCGATTTCCCATAGGGAACAATGTTAAATGTCTCAATTGACCCAATTTTCCTGTTCAATGCCTCAATTGACCCGATTTTTCCATAGGAAACAATGTTAAATGGGCCACAGAGGCCAAATAGGCACCCTGAAGTGTATAATGGCCACCCGAATTGTTAACGCCACCCCACGATCAACGTCAACCCGAAGCGTGGCGAGCGCAGCGAGCCCGCGAGGGGCGGCGGTACGCGTCCTACGACCTTTTCATACCCCCACTATCCACGTCGGCGTGGAGTTGAGAATAGAAAGTGTGGCGAGCGCAGCGAGCCACCGAGCCCGAAGCGTGGCGAGCGGACGCGGACAGCTGTGAAGCCCGCGAGGGGACGCGGATACCTGTGAAGGTACCCGCGTCCCCTCGCGGGGCTCGCTGCGCTCGCCACACTTTCTATTCTCAAGTCCACGCCGACGTGGATAGTGGGGGTATGAAAAGGTCGTAGGACGCGTACCGCCGCCCCTCGCGGGCTCGCTGCGCTCGCCGCGCTTCGGGTTGACAATGATCGTGGGGTGGCCATTATACACTTCAGGGTGCCTATTTGGCCTCTGTGGCCCATTTAACATAGTTTCCTATGGAAAAATTGGGTCAATTGAGGCATTGAACAGGAAAATCGGGTCAATTGAGACATTTAACATTGTTCCCTATGGGAAATCTCGGGCATCTCGTCAGTCGCATCGCACCCGATTTTTTAGTGCATTCAATGCCCGAGATGGCCATGATGGGCGCCCTTCTAAGTAAAGAGTACCGAAAAGTCATAGTCAAACTAAACTTATGACTGTGGCAGTAAGATAAGTTAAAAGGGTATTTTCCCAATTGTAAGGTGCAACTGAATAAACTGGTGCTATATACATAACCTAATAATAATAATAATAATGAATAATAATTAATAATAATCACCATGTTAGGTCTATGAAAATACAAACCCTACTGCAAATTCAGGTTTAAATGATGTGGAGGTGTGGAATTGTTTTATTGTGGGGCAAATGCTTTGCTGATGAATGAATGGTATGGGTGTCACAATACAAGCTCACTGTGACCGGAAACATGGCTATCAAATCCTAAGGTATTCAGTTAATTGGTTTTCCAAGCACAAATAAAAGTGCTATTATACCTCAATTTAGTTTTTATTTAAACTAAAGGAGCAGTGGAGACAAATTGTCTCAGTTACCTGACCCCCCTCTGTCTTCTGTTCTATGATCATCTGTTGATGTCTGTTGGCAATATCAAATTTTCAATAAGAACAGAATGAGTATTTATGAGGAAAAGGCACTTCTTCCCGCACCACTGCTTTGCCTAGAATGAACACTCTGTGCGGGCAGTTCACAGAGGAGACCCCTTCCCCATCCCCTTCCCCACACAGAATCTCTTGCAGACAGCTGCCATTAGTAAATATCATGCTTAATTTACTTTAATAAGCTGAACTGAATCTTTCATTGGCAGATGCATCTTTTCCCCTCACTTCATCCAATACTTCCTTCTAGTCATCCAAATGTACTATGTATCACTAGTAACTGCCAGTCAGTAAAGGTCCATACACACTGGGCGATTTTTCCCCTGGCCAGCAACTTTCACAGGCAGTGGATGACTTTCCATAGCAGGACGCTATGGAAAGCTGTCCATGTTGTCCATAGCAACCAATAAGGTTCTACTTATTTATTTAGCACCTTCTATCTAGAGTATAATGTATAAAATCTGGTTGCTATGGGCATCATCCCATCTTACATAGAATTCTCATCTTAGTAAATCTAAGTGCCTGTAAACAAGAACTTTTGGAGACCACAATATGTTGGGTCTGCTTCAGATGTGTTAATGCCGCTGCAGCTGTGACCCCGTATGCAGCGGATGTGTGGAAATATGCTAATGTCACAGCCACTGAGATTTGTATGAAGATGCCCACAGGAGGTGCCTCAGATTTGCCTTTGGTGCATGAAGACACAGACGTCAGACGCACATTGGTCAATAATTTACCTTCTGAGTAAGACTATGGTAACGCGACATGGCCATCGGAGGAAAGGCACTAGATCCATTGTAACTGCATATGGAATCCCGGTCACAAACTGAGACACGAATCTGAATTGGTCATCACTTTCCTGGTCATCACAAACGCTTCCTGACTCAACGCTAATCCTCACTGTGCGAGCTGTTGTAACACCATTGCGGCACATGTGCAGTAGTTCATGTGTCTAACAGAGACATGCAGTATGGCTCATCTGTCCCTAGTGACCATGGATCCACATAAATCACAAAGATTCACAATATAATCAGGGCAAAAATAGATTTTGTGGCTGTGACCACTACTGGAAGCCGTGGCAAGAAATGGGCTGGGTCTCTGAAGATTCCATGCCGACAACATGGAATATCTAAAAATGGCTGCCTCAACTCTGAGCAGTAACCCATGGTAACGAGCATATAACCCTTATGGCAATGAGCATATAACCCTCATGGCAACAAGCATGTAACACCCCCCCCCCAACAAAGTACAAGAAACCCCCTAGCAATGAGCAAGAAACTCACTGGCAACTAGCATGTAATCCCAGGCAATGAGCATGAAACTCCTCTGGAAACGAGCATGTAACTCCCCTGGCAACAAGTATGTAACCCTTGGCAACAAACTTGTAGGTAAGAAAAATTATAATTAGTGTACAGTGGAGATGAAACAATGCTGCATTCTGCCTCCATAGGCCATTCTGCAAATCATCCATTCGCAGCCATGCGGGGGGGTCGTGGGTGTGAGGGGGGGGCGGCTGGCACTGGGGCCAGTGTTTGGTCCACACGCAACACTGCAACATTCGCAGCATTGCGTGTGGACCAGAATAAAGTCCCAGGTGAAATCCAGAATAATCCCTTATCCAAAATGATTGTGGTTCCAAGCATTTTGGATAATGGATACTCAGTATTATTGTTACATGCATTGTGGTCCTTTTCTGTGGTCCTATTGTGCTTCTCTAATAATACTGTATATCTTTGTGACTTTGTGACTGGTAAAATAGCGTCAGTGTCAGCTACCGCAACTGGTTTTTATTTACCATGTACTTGTCCTAACTTGTACTGTGTCATCTATGCATTGTCAGGCGCTGCGGAAACCCTTGTGGCGCCATATAAATAAACAATAATAATAATAATGATAATATTCTCTGTAGAGATCATCCTTACACACCATATATATCTCTCTTCTTGTATAAGGAATTTAGTTTGTGAACAAAGTAAAGAAACTTTAAAATTACAATAAGAAAGCCAATTTAAATTTAAAAATTCAATATATTTTCTGTTATGTAAAAATAAATTGCTGTTGGAATAAATCAATCACACAATTCTCACTACTCCAAGCATGTAAGTGCTAAATGAGGCTTCACATGTGTGGCCAGATATACATAGCACTGCTCAGAAATAAACATAGCACTCACTGTATGTTCCCAGCCATGTATACTCTCTTTGTCCTATTGCTCAAGTGCAGCTATGTCAGACACACTGATAGCAGATAAGAACATGCAAACATTTCCTATCAGTACTGGACTGTGATATCACAGTGTAATGAGAGCTGCATTGGGAAAGGGCAGCCCTGGTAGATCACAGAACCCAAGGGGGTGATTTATGGGGTCCTGTTTGCATTAGTCCATCTTTGATCTTCTGACTGTACAGGGAGGTCTCAGGGCATAAATCATTAAGGATAAGATAATACAGTAAGATCCCAGCATGTACTGGGAAGTGGGGGAGGGTTCTTGTGTACAGTGCATGGAATCATTAATCACTATAGTTAAAAGATTTGTGCTATTTCTCAGTATAAATTATGTTAACATGTGAAGTGTTCATAAAATACAACAGCAGCTCATACTTGCCTACTTTTGAAAAGCAAAATGAGGGAGATTTTAGATGCTAGCAAATGCACCGAGCGCAGCGTCGCGCACCATTAAAGGGGTGTGTCATCAACCAAAGGGCGTGTCTAGTGACACATATGGGCGTATCTATTTTCACCCAGGGGTGTGTCCTGCAGTGGCTGGTGAAAAAAATATGAAGAGCCGCATACCACCAGAGCAAGTATGTATATGGGCAACCTACGAACAGAAGCTGTACAATTGAAACCAGCAATCATGTGTGGTTGCCATGTGTTTGATGCTCATGAAATATGTAATCTGAATCAACTTGAAAATGGTGTGTGGCTTTGATTAAAGGGGCGTGGTCTAAGGACGGGTGGGGCCTAGCACCACAACCCTGTTTTGTCACTTTAGGGGCTTGCCCAGCGCTCCCTAAGCAGCCCTTGGCTTTCTCCCTGCACTGGAGTTTCCATGAACATGGCATCTCTTCAGCTATCACCGGCTGCTCAGTAGGGCAGCTGAGATCTCCAGCTTCCCCAATTGACCCAGCCTGCTGGAACAGCAGGACAGTCTCCAATTAGTGGGACTGTCCCACAGTAATTAGGACAGTTGGGAGTAATGTAGCATTATTACTACATATAGAAACCTGTATATGTTAATTTATTGGCTGCCCTTCTAGAGCAGATTTTCCTTTACAACTCAGTCACTCACATAGAACCTCTACCCACTAGTTCTTCAAACAGACATTCACATCTTATCCTTAGTATACTATGCCCTCAATGAAATGTAAGTCAGGTCCCATACAGTTAATATATAGTATAATGAATTACTAACAATGCCCTGAGGTGCTGGCAGCCACAAGAACTTACCCTTTTATATTACACATAGTATGAAGTAGAAAATAGGCTTTACCAAAATAATTGTTTAATTGAAAAATGATCATGCTTTAAATAACATACATAATGTAAATATTAACAGAAGTATATTTAAATAACTTAACAAATAAGACCTTTACTGTCCAATAAATAAAAGAATAGATTGAACAAAATATTTTAAACCACATTTTAAATAATATAACATAACGGTGTATACTTAAGGTAACAAAAGTGGAATGTGCTCAATTAACTTAAGCATGAAAAATTTGCAAAGTACAATTCCTAAACTTAGCATGTAAACTGTATTAAAGTAAACTGTTTTATAAAGTGCAGCCCAGTGGAACATTTTATCACATTTTCTCTTTTTTTATGCTTTCTTAAAAGTAGTAAGTTTGGAATGGCTTAACTACAAATGAGAATAGCTAAGGTTTAGACTGGTGTTACATACTGTTTCAACACATCTTAGGCATCACGCGTATATGTTTTCCGCTGCTGATAACCTGCGGACTTAGCTTTAGACAAAAGCTCTTTAGAAGGCTTGAACTGGTGACAGCTTAGATCTGTAAACAGATTAAGTTTGCACTGCAAGAGACTTTTTAGTGTTCCCTCTGTAGCCAATTTTCCTCTGAGCTCAGTCTTAACTTTGCGGACCATACTAAACACGCGTTCAATTTCCGCATTGCTGTGCGGGAGAACTAACAGAGATTTGGCCATACTTGATAATATAGCAAATTTTTTGTTCCCTGTTGCTGGATGTATAACCATGCTCAGTTCATGCCAAATGGAATCCACTCTTTCAACACCGTCTTCTGTGCAATGTTGTAAGGAGGACTCGGGCAAGTCATACACACGGTACTCGGAGAACTCTTCATGCACTTTCTGCATCATGGTGTTGTCTATCACTTGGGGAAAGCGTTTAGCAAGCACTTCAATGTCTTGGAATTGTGCTGCCACGCGGTTTTTGTAGTCAAAGACCTTCATCGCTTTTATTATATCATCATTTAAGGGAAATTTGTTTTTCATATATGTAAGAGCAGAACAATAGAAGTTTCTCACTTCTCGATAAAATTTAGTCACTGCTCTGGGTTCTAGGGAAGAACAGGTCCTTATATAGTTACCAGTTGTAAACCCAATAAAGAGTTCTCTGTCCCCCATTTGGATTTCTGAATCACAAAAATCTATGCTCAGAAGTCCTTCTGCAGTATCAGCAGCTTTAATTATGGTGGGTTTCACCAATTTCAGCAGTAGTTTCTTATATAACTCCATCAGGCACTCCTGCAATTTGTGGATAAAAGGAGAACGATACTGGAGCACTGTGTTAGTCTCATTAAATGAGCAAAGAACTGCATGAAGGAACAAGATATACAGCTCAGTAGTGGAGTCCTCAAACATGTCACAGAGAGCTCTACTCCTGGGATTTTTCTCACAGTCTTCTGACTGGAAGAAGGACTTTAGTGCTGGAAACATTTTAAGCACCCTCTCAATGCAGGAATGCATACTAAGCCACCTGGTTGCCCCATGTTGCAGTATCTTAGCATACTCAATGTTCACAAACTCACTCATCTCCTTCAGTGCTTGAATTCTTTTAGCGCTGAACCTGAAGTAGGTTGTAAGTTTATGGAGAAAAGCATCTGCATCAAATGAAAGTTCATTGTTTGCCTTGCTTGCAGCAAGGTGCACAAGATGGCATGGGCACCCTTCTGTAAAAACAGAAGGGCTCTTCTGTTGAATCAACGTTTTTACAGACCTGTGTCTTCCCATATTTACAGATGCATTGTCTAAACAGAGACCAATGCAATTTTTCCAGGGAATTCCTTCTTTTTTAAAAACCTCATCTACTGCATTTACAATATTAATGCTTGTGGCAATGTTACAAACCACAAGATCTAAGAGCTTTGGCTTAACTTTTCCATCCAAATCAAAATAGGACACTAAAACGGGAAATAATTTCTCCTCAGATTCATTTCCTCCATCTAGTGCTAGGGTAAATGGCAAGATCTTCAAAGCCTCTATAACCGGCTTTGTGCAGTGTGGTGCAAGTGCATAATTAATAATTGCAGTTGTTTTTGTTCTACCACAACCATATTTTTGTACTGCAACCTCACTTGTATTTGGCATCATTGCCCTCATCAATTTACCTACATGGTCAGAGGCAGAAATAGGAATGTTATGCTCGATCAGGAAGCCAGTAAAAAGCATTTCTGCATGAATTACCGCATGCTCGTCATGAGATGTAGTTAAGTAGCTAACCAATTTCTGACTTTTATCACGGGCTTCTGATAGTTTTTTATGTTTGGCACTGTCCACATGGCGTTTACAGTCATTAACACCACCATGTTTGATAGCAAAATCACTGTTACATACTGTGCAATAGGCAGAATATTTTCCACGTGAAGATTTCTTTAGCACTGGATAACTTTTTGATATTTTGGCATTAAATTCACAATAGTATTTCTTTTTTTTAGCAGGTACTTCCTGAATTTCATCCTGCTCTTCTCTATTACTGGAGCAAGGATCTTCCTGCTCATCACACCCAACTTCCTGCATTTCATCCTGCTCTTCTCTATTACTGGAGCAAGGATCTTCCTGCTCAGCACACCCAACTTCATGGAAACTTGTACTTGGATTCTGAATGTCTATAATAGATGCATCACTGTCATCACTGTCTGTGATACATTCAGGAGAATCAGATCTTATGGGCATAGATCCACTTTCCCCACTTCTCTTGGGATCAGGAGGCTGTGACTGCTTGTCACTTTTTTTGCCGAAAAAATTCCGGATATCCATACTGTATGTTTTGCGGATATCAAATTTCTACTTGCTATACTTTCACAGGGAACTCAGTCCTTTTGCTGTATACTGTACAGCTACTGTTAAGTTCTCTGCAAAACAATTGAAAAAACATAAATTATGTTTTCCATATTCTGCGCTATAGATTCTCTATCTTATCACTAACACTTATCCACTGTATAAGCAAAGTAACTTTTATTGTAGTCAGAAAATGTACTATGTTCACTATTTAATGTAAAAGTTGGGCAGCTGCTTTGAGAATGATGTAGATAGATATGGATTAGAGAAATAATGAAATAAAATATCTAGCAACCAGGGCATGCAAAGTGCAAACCCTTAGGGAAGGAAGGCAGTCTTACAGAGAGCTGGTAGATTTGTGACGTGTAAGTGGTCACTGACATGTATGTGTTATAGGGCTTAGTGTGAAGAAGAAAAACTTTTCTAGTAGAATTGTAAAAACACTGGACAGAAGAGTGTTCAATGAGGGGATAATGACCAGAAGACAGTGTTCTCTCTAAGCTGTGCGTGTGTGCGCATGCACACAACTCGCTGAGCGTGCGCACAGACATTGAAACGCACAAAGCAGCAGTGGTCCCTTTTTGCAGTTGTGGACTCAATCAATGTATGTTTCACCCATTAACTACATCATGTGCTGTGTTTTGAATGTTTAAATGTTTAATATCATTTTGAAGTAAAGTTAACACAAATGCTAATGTCATTTTCCAGTTATATATAAGTGACGCACAAAAATGATAAATTTCCTTCCAAAGTTGCACAGCCAAAATCTTTTGCCACACACAGCCTTCGTAAAATGACATGGAACATTGCCAGAAGAGTTTTCTAAACAGAATCAAACCATGGCAGCTGTTAATACCAAGTGTAAACTATGTATTTGTAGCACAAGAACATGTGTATGTGTGTATATATATATATATATATATATATATATATATATATATATATACACATACACATATACGGGTCCAATCCTGCTGGCACTCTGGTAATAAAACAACTTGCCCCGGTGCCATAAACAAATCTTCATATAACAACTCCAATGAAAGAAGGCACTCAGGAAACAGCGAAGTAAGATGAAACAAAAAGCGTGTATTGTTTTAAGCTTTCGGGGTTTGACCCCCTTCCTCAGAACACGACTACAGCCTGTAGTCGTGTTCTGAGTTAGGGGGTCAAACCCCGAAAGCTTAAAACAATACACGCTTTTTGTTTCATCTTACTTCGCTGTTTCCTGAGTGCCTTCTTTCATTGGAGTTGTATATATATATATATATATATATATATATATATATATATATATATATATATATATATATATATATATATATATAATGCATAATCATCTAAGGCCTAATTCAGCTTGGATTGCTAATTTGAGAAGTTGCAGGTGACCGTGTGGAGAAATCCACCGCATGTAAATTTATTGCTATCTACTCACAAATCCCATACCACTGAAGAGACTTTGCCTTCTGTGCATATATGAGTAGCTTTGAGGTTTCCACCAATCTGCATCTGAAACAGAATGAACAAGGCCGGCGCTGACATCACAGACCCTCCCTTAAAAATTGGCACACCTCCATTTTTTTTCTGACACTACCAGAAAATTGCCGGTTTCCACACCCTAACATTCTAAGTCGCTAATTTCCCTAATGCATGGTTAGTCATCTGATAATCAATTTGTGAATTATGTAATTAGCAACCCATGCTGAATTAGTGCCTAATTCCTTCAATAGTACATGTATTTCCAATAAAAGCTACAATTTTCAATAAAAAATGTCCACATTCAAAGCGAACACTTTAGATCACAATAAGAAGGTACAAAGTTAAAAAGTAGCATTTTCCTTCCACCTTAAAGAAAAACACACACACACACACACACACACACTACAAATGCAAGTTACGTTAGGTTAAATCGGAAAAAAAAACTTGTATGATGCTTATGAGCAAGAAACAGACAGGGTTCTTTACTCCATTGTAGCGCCATGTCAAATAAAACTTGTCTATGTGTATGAACAATATCTTCAAGTAGGCTTTTAGTTAGTTCTTATAGCACCTACTATCCTTTTAAAAAAATACAATTATTAACTTTCATCTACTTTTGTAAAACCAAAGGGTTGGCCCCATTCGTTAAACAAACAATGCTGGAGATTTCACTGAAATGTCCTGCTTACCTATCATCCTCACACAAAGTTATGGTCTCAATACTGGACCTCCTTATTTCCCATTTCATCAAACTACAATACATATATTTTTAATTTACATTAACTGATGCTGACCATTTTTGATGCCCTGCTCCATCCTATGGGAAAGAGATTCATGTCGTGAAGAAGCAGTCATAGAATTGTTCCGGTGATGTAGTATCTGCCATTGCAAATGGTAACACGCATACTTGCCTACCTGACCCCCTCCATGAGGGAGAAAATGCTTTGTTCCTGGACGTCCCTGGTAATATATGATTGCCAGCACCTGTGGTGACACATTTCTGATCAGTTACCTAGCTCCCCACAGGTGCTGGCAATCATACATTACCAGGGAAGTCCAGGAACAGAGCATTGTGCCCCTGATGGAGCGGGGCAGGTAGGTAATTATCTATAATAGTATATAGCAGTATATATATCAGGGTTGCCTACCTGCCCCTCTCCATCAGGGGCACAATGCTCTATTCCTGGACTTCCCTGGTAATGTATGATTGCCAGCACCTGTGGGGAGCTAGGTAACTGATAAGAAAGGTGTCACCACAGGTGCTGGCAATCATACATTACCAGGGAAGCCCAGGAGCAGAGCATTGTGTCCTCCTGGAGAGGGGCATGCTGGGAGGTATGGATAATGTAGGATTGCCAGCACCTGTGGGGAGCTAGGTAACTGATAAGAAAGGTGTCACCACAGGTGCTAGCAATCATACATTACCAGGGAAGCCCAGGAACAGAGCATTGTGTCCTCCTGGAGAGGGGCATGCTGGGAGGTATGGATAATGTATGATTGCCGGCACCTGTGTGGAGCTGGGTAACTGATAAGAAAGGTGTCACCACAGGTGATGGCAATCATACATTACCAGGAAAGCCCAGGAGCAGAGCATTGTGTCCCTCATGAAGGGGGTCAGGTAGGCAAGCATGGTAACTAACTCTCTCAACAATGCTTGTTGAATAGACCCCTACAGATACCTCCACACATTGAGATTTGCTGATAGTTCTGTGTGATGCTAGATTGCTCAGAACACTCAGCAAGATCGCTCAGCACACAGCGCTGTGTTAGCGCTGTTTGCTGAGCGATCGGTCAGGGCCAGTGTTCTCTGGTGAGAAGACTGGCCTTGACCAATTTATATCCAGCATGCTGGATATT
Source organism: Crinia signifera (assembly GCF_055691185.1). Taxonomy (NCBI): domain Eukaryota; kingdom Metazoa; phylum Chordata; class Amphibia; order Anura; family Myobatrachidae; genus Crinia; species Crinia signifera. Next base: position 103,751,734 of record NC_139220.1, on the reverse strand, counting down.
AATTGCTGGGCAATATCGCATTGTTATGTCCCCTACACACTGAGCGATGTAAGGGCATTTTCTAAGTAATCTAGTGAGATCGCTTCGAAAAATGCCCCTAAATCGCTATCATAAATAACACTCCATAGTTCAAGTCTACTATTGTAAAAATAAATAAATACTGAAAACTTACTTGAAGGTCTCGGTCTCTCTTTGTTGCTGTGCTGCACTGCAGAAACAGGACCTGTAATACTATAAACAACCAGCTAAAATCATTATAACAAATACATACTTAGGCTTCCAGTTTACATAGATTACAGTGTGAGATTGAGTTTGCATAGAATTGTAATAGCTAATATTAGTGCTTCATTCCCATCCACGAGGTCTCATGAAAGCTAGCCATGTAGTGATAAGTAATAAAACCAAAGATGTAACTAGATGTGCAAAATAAAAATCCACCTGGCAATTACACAGTATTTTCAGTGCAGGGTCATTTTGTCGGATGCAGTCTAACCCCATTTCACACTCAGCAGCAAATTAACGGATTAAAAATGTCAACCCGGTAATTTGCTGAATTACACAAGTATTACTTCAGTTCGAATGGGTCAACCCGGGTTGCAAATCCCGGGTCGCCGACCCTGGTGAACACAAGCACACACACATACAGGTTGAGTATCCCGTATCCAAAACCCCAAATATTCCAAAAACTGTGGTTTTTCAGAATTTTTTTTGTTTGTTTGTTTTTTCCGTTTCCTGCCCCTTTTTTGATACTTACCACGTCCTCCGGCGTCCACGGCGGGCTTCAGGATCCTCTTCAGCGGCACCTCCCGTCCCAGTGGTGCATTGCGCGAGTGCGCTGGTGACGTCAGCAGCGCACCTGCAAACAAAACTCACGCAATGCAACCTAGGATGACTGAAGAGGATCCTGAAGGCTGCCGTGGACGCCAGGGGACCCGGTAAGTATGGTAAAAAAATATTCAAAAAAACTGAAAAATCCCTGATCTGAAATGCTCATGGTCCCGAGCATGTCGGATAAGGGATACTCAACCTGTTCCACCATAACGTGCTGACCAGCGGCAGCATCATGGTAGGCCAACATCACCGGCATGCGCCGATGCAATCGTATGTCGCCGGCATGACGTGACGCTACCGCTGGTCAGCACGTTATGGTGGTCTGTATAAATGTGTTTTATGTATTTGTGATTATTGTATGTCCTGATGAAGAAGCGTACACATTAAAGCTTCGATTTGTTGACCTATCTTAGTGTGTTATATTGTGAGTGCCACCATCATTTTGATTGTATATTGGACCCTTGACTGGGAGTACCACGGAAGGCACCAGGCAGGCTACTACTTATCCGGAGTGCCGTGGATTCTCTCCACACACACGTGTGTGTGTGTGTGTATGTGTAGAGGGAATCCACAGCACTCCGGATAAGTAGTAGCCTGCCTGGTGCCTTCCATGAGGCACAACACCCACGTGGCAGCCGTTACATACAGCGATGACGGCAGCACTCAGGTCTTTAAAATAAACCACAGGAGGCTCTTGTAGTTCAATGTTTCAGCGCTTGCAGCGCTTTTATCATGCTGTTCTTGATAAAAGCGCTGCAAGCGCTGAAACGTTGAACTACAAGAGCCTCCTGTGGTTTATTTTAAAGACCTGAGTGCCAACATTTCGGAGCACGTAGCTTCGTCGTCAGGCAACAAGTGAACAATTCAAATAAATGACACATACCTCTTAAATAAGATTCCAGATCACAGGGCGCCGTTCTCCGTTCTCCCTCCGCTGACAGGCGCTTGAGGATGACCTCAGCGTAGTTCCAGCAACTGCAGTAAAAATAGATACAATTAGATACAATTAAATGAAGCAATGTAAGCCCTTATGGTGTGTACAGATGGGCCGATATGGCTTCCGATATAGTGAACATCGGAAGCCATATTGCATGCAGATCATATGCTTTTTTAGGGCTTGCGAGCCCGATTACTTGCCGATGCGCACTCCCGTGTGAGTGCAAATCGGCAGTGAAATAGAGAGGGCAGCCAAGACTAGATAGTGCAGATCTGCATTATATAGTCTAAATTGTCCCTCTGCAGCATGCCGTGCGATGCGAGTCCCGATGCGATCTGATCGTATCGGGACTCACATCTCACGGCATATCCTGCAGCAGTTTTTCACAATTTTATTTTATTTTTTTAAACAGAATTGTTTGTACTTTACCACCACAATGGAAATGTGCTAAATTGGAGTTCTGTTTCACATGGGATGTTGCTATTGGTAACCAATCAGATTGGAGTTCTGTTTCACATGGGATGTTGCTATTGGTAACCAATCAGAAAATACTTTTTATTTATAAAGCAGCTTCTGGAATATAATAGATTGTATCTGATTGGTTGCCCATAGCAACATCCCATGTGAAATAGGCCTTCCCCCTGAGAATTGAATGGTGCTGTAAAATGCTGTGATACCACTTTTGGTTGATGGTACCAGTTACTCTGGTCTAGTCACAGACTTGGGATACAGCAAGAGAGCCCCCAACCATCACCCTTTCCCCTCCATATTTGTCAGTTGATATCACAGGGCTTTATTTACTAAGTGGTGGATTTTTAGATCAGACGCAAAGCTGATCTGTAAGTTGTTGATCCAGAACTACTCATAGAGCAGCTAATTCAACCCCTCTGCCGATGGTGGGCACTAATGCCCTTGTGCAGACCCCTGCTGCGAGCACCTTTGGTGATATTCTCAATCACTGGGGTACTCGCACAGTGATTAACAGGCAGGGGGTGTTCTGGGGTGGGCATCCAGCGTTTCATGGGTGTGTCCACAAAAACGGTGGGCGCACTCATAGAAACGCTGTACAGGCCCCAGGGAAAGCAGGCGTTCCCCGGCCTGTTCAGGGTGGATGATGTCACATGACATCAGTGCCGGCTCCCGATTCAAAGAAAACCACTGCAGCTGAAAAGACGTAAGCTACAGCTGCAAGCGGATTTGTACACTTACACGTCAGCTCGGAAGTGCCCGCACAAAGGAAAAATCCTCCGATGGTTACTTATATCGGAGGATTTTTCCTCTGTATGAGCACTTGCAAGCTGACATGTAAGCTCACTGGAGAGGTATGCTTCCACAGAACCTCTGCGGGAGGTGGTACTTCTATATAGGCAAGCAGGGGGTGCAAAAATCATTGAAATGTACCTTTCAGAGGAAGAATACATCTCTTCATGACCTTGTCCTCTGGTTAATAAACTGATGAGTGGCAGCACTGATGGTGTATTGATAACCATTCCAGCCCCCCCCACCCCCCCCCCCCCAAAAAAAAAAAAAAACAGGGAGGACCATGTAAATGGTCAGTTCCCCCTCCCCTCCCCCCTCTAAAGCGTGGTAGTGCTAGGAGCTCCATAAAAAAAAAAAGAAGCAGGCTTAGTTGGTGGGGGAGAGAGGTTGCAGACTGTGTTATACTTACCGCTGGTCGCTGCTCCCGGCTCCGGACTCCCGCTGTCACTCACAGACACAGTCCCCGCTGCTGCCACTGCTCCTCTCCGTCCACGCAGCACGCTGTCCTCCTGCTCCGTCCGTGGCTGCGCTTCCCAGCTTCCGCTCACTCTGCTGCTGCTGCTGCCGGGTACCCACACAGCCCCGCGCGGTACCCGGCATGCTGAATGACGTCGCGCACTAGGGCGACGCCCCCGAGATATGACGCGGGCGCATGCGCAGTGCGTATTGGGGGGGGGAATGGCACAAAAACCGGGAGGAACGGATGGCCTTGCGGGAGAGCGGGAGGAAGAGTGCAAAACCGGGAGACTCCCGCTAAATGCGGGAGAGTAGGCAAGTATGCAGCAGCTCAAAAGTATCAGAATAAGGACAGGTACTTATAATATAAAAAATTCCAGAACAAAAATAAAAGACATCCTGATTTCAAAGTCTGAGCGATTACAATTTAATGTAAAACAAGGGCTTAAAATAAGCAGCAAATGAGACAGAGACTAATATACAATAGTATAGCCAGGGGCCCTGTAACAGAGGAGGGGGTCCGTGTGAAGGGCTTTTTAAGAGAGGAGGAGGCCCATGTGCAGCCTCCGGCCAGGACCCCTCCTCTCCTCTGCCAGGAGCTGTCCTGTGCATTAGGGTCTGAGCCCCAGAGCGCTCAGCCCCTACTACACATGCACAGATCTCCAGCTTCCATCGCTGGACTCCGGAGGGTAAGTATTAATAAAATGGTTGCAGTGTGTGTGGGGCTGGCCCCCCTGACTGCAGCTCTGACATTGGACTCCAGAAAAATAAGCTCAAAACATGGGTGCAGTGCACCCAATATAGAAATGCCTATCAGTGTAGTAGGGAAAGGAGGTCTGTTTAATAGACCCTGAGGGACAAAACAGAACAGGCGCCTATATGGGTGTAGACTCGCAGGGTTGCCGACCCTCCCGGAATTTGCGTGAGTCTCCCGAAAATCGGGTCCTTCCTCCCGGCCCCCGGAAGGGTGGGCAACCCTCCCGGAATCAGGGGGACCCCCACTGAGCCCCCCGATCGCGGCATTTATATGCCGCAATCCGCGGGTCTCAGGGGAGGGGGCGGAGCTAAAACGGCACAATCGTGACGTTTTAGACCCGCCCCCTCCATGGATAACAGTTATTTCGGCTATTTGACGTAATGGGGGGCGGGGCTTAATGTCGTCACAGTTAAACCCCGCCCCAAAACGCGTAATGCCCGGAGAGGATTTTTTCAAAGTCGGCAACCCTGGTGTAGAGCCAAGCAGCTTCCCGCTTGGGGGTGTCAAACCCCAAATGTGTAATATACAAGAAACAAGTGGAGCTCTAATGAGTAAAATCGGATCAATTGTTACAGTATTACAATCATATATGTTTTAACAATAAAAATTGGTACTTATGTAGTATCTGGGCTGCCGATTTTTTGATTGTATGCCTTAAGTTAAGGCATACAATCAGATGCGATGCGATACGATATCGCATCGCATCGCATACGATGCGATGCGATGCGATGACCCGATTTTTCCATAGGATTCAATGTTAAAATGGACTGAGTCCATTTTAACATGGAATTCAATGGGAAAAAGGGGTCCTTTTCATACCCCTACTATCCAAGTGGGCATGGAGTTGGATATAAACCTGTGGCGAGCGTAGCGAGCCACCGAGCCCGAAGCGTGGCGAGCGAAGCGAGCCCCGCGAGGGGACGGTATTCTGTGTCCCCTCGCGGGGCTCGCTACGCTCGCCACGCTTCGGGCTCGGTGGCTCGCTACACTCGCCACAGGTTTATATCCAACTCCATGCCCACTTGGATAGTAGGGGTATGAAAAGGACCCCTTTTCCCATTGAATTCCATGTTAAAATGGACTCAGTCCATTTTAACATTGAATTCTATGGAAAAATCGGGTCCATCGCATCGCATCGCATCGCATGCGATATGGTCGGGTGCGATGCGATGCGATGGACCCGATTTCAAAATCGGCAGCCCAGTTACTACATAAGTACCTAAAAATTATTTTGTTAAAATTGTATATAGCAATTATTAGCAGCAAATGTACAATGAAATATTAGCCATATAATTTTGCAATCAGTAAAAAGGACAAATGGAAATGATATACTTATACATAAGGGAGTCCCAATGGTTCTTATGATTGTCTGAAATGTAATCAGATATCTTGGTTCTGTTTTTCAATCGGACAGAATCTGATTAAATTCCCTGATCTCCATTTCTCTGACAATTGTCAAAGTCCAAATTTCCTGACTCAGCAATTAAAATTTTTGGTTTAGAATGGGTGAATCAAGAATTTCTAACATGCTGGATTTTGCTGATCATCGGACAAAGGGGTTATTCAGATCAGGTATATGCCGACTTGCCAGAGTGAAATCCTGCCCCGTGCAAGTGTGCGAATTGCTGAGCGCAGCTTGCAAAAATTAGCTGGATAGGCGAATAGCTGCACATCCATTTGCAATGATTTTTCCAGTGGGTGCCGTCTGTGCATTGCCCAGGACTAATGTAGGGTACACACCAGGACGACCCGCTCACGATGCACATCGTGAGCGTGTCGTCAGTGGCTCGTCCGACCCGCTCACGGTGACGCGGGGGGGGCACGACCCGCTCACGATGTGCACCGTGAGCGGGTCCGAACCGATGGCGACCCGCACCCGGCTGTATGGTCGTCATTGAGATCCTACCTGCAGCAGGTAGGATCTCAATAACGACCGACCCGCGGGACCGCGCATCGGATCGGTATCGGTCCACACCAGGACAGAAAAGGGCCCAATCAGCACACAATCTACATCCAATTGGTCGGAATTGGATCTAGATTGAGTGGATCGGCCCGGGCCCTAGTCGTCCTGGTGTGGACCCGACATTACTCAGTTGCTGCGATAGAGCTGGAGCTGTTGTCACACCCCTTGTTCTCTATGCCTGGGTATGCCTGCTTTTTCCCTGACACTGCCAGAAAATGTCCGGTTACCACCCCCAAACGCTGACTTTCTTAAATAAAGTCATGATCTGTGCATGGTTCTGTCAAATTCACCCATCACAACCTGGTCTGCATGTGTGGCGTTTTTAGTAACATTTTCCCGAATTCGCATCTCATTAAATATGCGATTTGTATGCTTTATAATGGGAAGACATCTGCATGCGAGTTCAGGCGTTACTAAAAATCGCCACTTCAGATGCGATTTTGTGGCAAAAAATGCACGATTTTTGCTGCATTTCGCATCTCATTAATTATGCGATTTTTGAAAAAGTGCGAAAACATCAACAACATTTTTTTGCATCCCATTAAATGTCACCCATGGTCTCTAGCTGTTGCTGAAGCCTAATTTGTCCATGGTCCTGACATAGGAGAGGCCCAGACAGAGCATAAACACTGATATCAGAGAGGTAGGACCAGCAGAATAGTGAACACTAGAACACACTAGAAGAAGCAGGGTAAAGTCAACACTGATTTCAGTATCTAAGACAAATCGTGCATGGATCATTAGGGCACTGCAATTAGGTCGACATGGCTTAAGGTCGACATGCAGAAAGGTTGACATGACTAATGGTCGACATGGGTTAGGTCGACAGTGTCATTAGGTCGACATGGGTTAGGTCGACAGTGAAAAAGTCAACTTTTTTTTTTTCACCCGAATGTGGACAAATTCAACATAAACACTAAAACGTAGCAACTGGTTTGAACATACGAGGGACCCACAGGACCGGTCCAAGTGCGGGGCTGGTTTCAGAAACACGGGAAACCCATACGCTTTTTGTCCCCCGTATTTTTAGAACCAGGTCCGGCTCAATGAGCCCAGGGCTGGTTATGCTCAGGAGGGGGGACCCCATGCCATTTTTTTTTTAAATTAAACTTTTACACACACACACACATTAATTTGACACCAATATACTTACATCACCAGGCTCCAGCGCTGACTTATATTCATCTCTCAAATGAATACTATTGGTAACCATCAGCCTGCAGATCTTCCTCCATTAACATTCTGTGACTAACCACGACCTTCTGCCCTCTGTACTGCTTTCACAGGCCTAGCACCATGTAAAGCACACTGGACACAATGTCTGACCAGATTAAACTTAAACCTGTAAATAACAAATGAAAGACTTCATTAAAGCAATCTAAAATGCAAACTGCATTCCCTAATGGGATGCAGTTTAAATCCCGGCGGTCGGGATCCCGGCGTTCAAAATCCCGACTCCGGAATCCCGAACGCCGAAATCCCGACACTTTCTTCCCCCGTGGGTGTCCACGACACCCTCGGAGGGAGAATAAATTAGTGTGCTGAGCGTAGCGAGGCACCGGGCCCACTGCGTGGCGAGTGCAGCGAGCCCGAAAGGGGGGGGGCGATCCACGTCCCCCCCTTGACGGGATTTCGGCGTTCGGGATTCTGGCGTCGGGATTTTCATGCCGAATCCTTCACTAATAAACTATGATGTGGACAATCTTGTATAGGACCATGATATCCCTTAGACACCTCAACAGTGAACATCATGAAAATCAAGGGTTCAACATCTAGCAGTCCTGTCCCAAGATAGAGAATAAGTGGGACTGTCTCACTGAATTCTGGGAGTTGGGAGGTATGCCGATAAGAAGGATTGTCTTGCTGAAATTGGGGCAGTTGGGAAGTATGCCGATAAGAAGGATTGTCTCGTTGATATCGGGGCAGTTGGGAGGTATGCCGATAAACAGGACTGTCTTGCTGAATTTGTGGCAGTTGGGAAGGATGCCTATAAGCAGGACTGTCTCGCTGAAATCGGGGCAGTTGGGAGGTATGCTTATAAGCAGGAAAATAGGGCAGTTGGGAGGTAAGCAAGACTGTCTTGCTGAAATCGGGGCAGTTAAGAGATATGTCGATAAGAAGGATTGTCTTGCTGAAATTGAGGCAGTTGGGAAGTATGCCGATAAGAAGGATTGTCTCATTGATATCGGGGCAGTTGGGATGTAGGCAGATAAGAAGGATTATCTCATTGATATCGGGGCAGTTGGGAAGTAGGCCGATAAGAAGGATTATCTCATTGATATCGGGGCAGTTGGGAAGTAGGCCGATAAGAAGGATTATCTCATTGATATCGGGGCAGTTGGGAAGTAGGCCGATAAGAAAGACTGTCTTGCTGAAATAGAGGCAGTTGGGATGTATAAGAAGGATTGTCCAATTGATATCGGGGCAGTTGGGATGTATGCCAATAAGAAGGATTGTCTTGTTGAAGTCAGGGCAGTTAGGAGGCATGCATTTATGTTCAGTTATTATGTCAAGTGATCTTGTGTAGCTGACAGCCTGCACTCTGGATCCTGGATTTGTCTTGAGCACAGTATGGATTTCCAATCCAGCTAGGTCCAGCTGGGGAGATGCTCTCCCAATGTCTACCATTACAAACTTGGAAGATAATTGGCATATCATCCTGAAAACAGACATGCCCTGTGGGCTGCATGCAGACTCACACTCCACTCCCACCCTGGCTCCAGGCTTCTATTTCATATGTTTTATCAGTTGTGGCACTGGGAGAGAGATTCCCAGAAAGTCCTGTCCTGGCAAAGGATTAGAGCCAAATAATAACTTCTGCTATCACATTGCTCCAGGTTTGGGTACAGGGAGCATACAACTAATTTGAACGCGTCCCTCTCCGGTGCAAAATGGCTGCTTTTTTGATTATAACTGGAGAAACCTATGTCTATTGAAGAACTCCCTCAAGTACTCTGAGGATGTTTCAATTTTTTCACATATTGATGATTTTGGAGTATTTCCAACAAAAGTTTGGTTTAAAATAAGTACTACCATATGTCTGATGAATGCTTTATACATAAGAAAGACAATTCCATTGTCAGGCAAATAACCTTCTTCATTGACAAGGGAATACTTGGCTTATTAGCAAATATAATCACACCCAGTAACATCCGCTTCTACCAGGACACACAAGTAAGTCATCACAATAATAACTGACCTGTTACTTAAGAAATGACTAACTCAAGGAACTAGCTGAAAAGTGAAAACCTCAATATAACAACAGGAAATGGAGTAGTCAAGCACTTATCACAGTAAAACAAGTGTTTGAGCTGACAACCTAATTAGTGAAATCTGTATGGACAAGCAACAAATGTAAAACAGATTCACTATCAGTCTCAGCTATAAAAGCAAACCTCTTTTTTTTAAACGACTGCCCTATCAAACAAACATATGACATTGCAGCATCCTCTTTGTTAATGCCATTTGTTGAAGGTCCCCCACTGGAGAATAGTCAGTGATCAATTAATTTGAATGAACTCACCATCTTTTTTTTACCACCCCAACTCAACCCTACTTATTGTTTACTCACTACAACACTGTGATTTTAAATTACAAAAAAACATAGGGCTAAATGCAAAACCAAGGGGAACAAAAAACAATCCAGCCTGAATGTTCTCTCACAAGACCAGCAGAGAGGAACTTTGCAGGAAGGGAACTCTCACCAGTTCAGTCAGATCTCCAAAAAACAAGTATTTTCTTTCATGGAACCACTGACAGAATCTGTGTGGGCGAGATATACCACTGAACGTAACACATTCCAGACATTTGACTGGGTTGGCAAAGGTATCTTTAGATGGCATTGCCCAGAAAATGCCTATAGGCCTCTTTTCACATTTCTTCTGAGAAGGATCCAAGCAGGTCCCTCTAAAGTTAGCTATACATTAGAATGTCCTGCATACGATTTGTTTGATGGATCATACAATCTGCATACGATCTGCATCGTATGTAGGTATGTAAGCCTGAATGTTCTCTCACAAGACCAGCAGAGAGGCGCTTTGCAGGAAGGAGACTCTCACCAGTTCAGTCAGATTTGTGTAAAACAAGTATTTTCTTTATTGGCACCCCTGACAGAATATGAAGGATTTGGGAGATTTGAAGTAAAATGCTGGGCAGCAGGAGATTTATGGCTGAAACGAAAGCCTCCCACATGAAGAGTGAGGATAGGCAACTATGATCGTGGGAAACACCCAAGCACTAGATAACAATGTAATCTCATACATTAGGCCTCTCACTGTGGGCGAGATATACCAATGCAGTTTTTGGACTTTTGGCTGCATTTCCTTAGGTCCCAAGCTCCAGAATGTATCACATTCCATACATTTGACTGGGTGGGCAACGGCATCTTTAGACAGTGCCAGATTAAGCCTTCGGGGAGCCCGGGGTACTTTAGCCAGGGGGGGCCCCTTGCACTTGTCATTACTGGTCGCACACTGCATGGGAGAATATTACACTGTCAAAACACAGAGTAAAGGCAGTATAAACTTGGTCAATGGGTAACTGCATACAGTGTGTGTATACACACACACACCATATGAAAAGCCTGTGTTTGTCCCTCTGCACCTTACTCTGTAGGAGACCTCACAGTCCTAGTGCTGCCTTTGATTAAAAACCCTCCCATGACTAAGCTGCTGCTGCTTTTCTCCATGGGCATGTAATGAGCTCCACCAATTAGAGCTCAGCACAAACCTCTCAGACTCTGCCCTCTGGTTTAAAGTGTCATGGGACGTAGTCAACTCCCAGTAATGCACTGCACACTTGTGCAATCAGTGTGCCTTGGCTCCCGATGCTCAGCACCATTAATCATTGTCACATTGGCAGATAGGTGAAGCTGCAGCACTACCCCACTCCCATGCACAAAACCTTTAGCTTTTTTCTTTTTTGAAAACTACATGCCAACCACAGGGGGTCCCTAGCTAGTGGGGGGCCCAGGGGCACTGACCCCTTGTGCGTCCATTATAATCCGGCCCTGTCTTTAGATGGCATTGCCAAGAAAATGCCTATAGGCATCTTTTCAGATTTCTTCTGAGAAGGATCCAAGCAAGTCCCTCTTAAGCTAGCCATATATTAGAACAACCTGCATACAATGCAGATCGTTTTCAGACTGTATTATTGATCAAAAGATCGATAGTATGTGCTATAAAACACATACAATATGCAAACGAACTGCTTATGATCGCAACCCATCTGACTGATCATATGTGCGGCACATAAGATCATAGCAGCGACCTCATGACCCACGGGACCATGTATCGCATCATCATCATACAGAAATACCTCACGATGAGCCCACAATGTGCACACAATCGATTGCCTGATCTGTGGAAATTGTGCGTTCGGGCCTAGAATTGTTCATATGTATGGACAGCTATATTGTCCTCTGCGGCACACAAGTCATTCTGCGCATGTGCAGATGGAACTCCTGGTCATAAACCTGAAGTCCTTCTATTGCAAAGGACAGCTCTTATCTTATCAGTAGGTACCTGATAAGTGCTGGGTTATAGAACATCCATGATGCAATGTGTACATCCCACCCTGTATCATGCATAAAGCATGCATGGTCTTCAATTTAGATTTTGCCTTTTTTTTCTGACACACAGATTTTTGTAAACTGTGATCTCACATATTTTCTTGTTTTTAGTGCTTCTTTATACTTTATAAATAACTACTTAAAAGCCCATCAAAATGATGGCCTCTGCAATGTACTTTCACTTTGAGCTGTGAAAGTCTTTTACCTTCACTTTGAGCTGTGACAGTTTTTAGCTCACAACCACTCCACCCCAACCCAGTCTCTATCTACTCCTACCTCTAATCTCTGTCTTCACTGCTCCCTCTACAAGTCTGAAACAGATCAGTGTCCCTGCAAAAATGTCTTTCACTTTGGTCCATCGAGTGGCCTCTAGTGATCACTGGCGTTACTTCACCTCATAGAGGTGAGGAGTAGTTAGCCTTTTGTATATATAGATTTGAATATGTTTATTATTTGTTATGCTCCATTTCATTTTAAATATGGTTAAATGCAACGTTTTTTTTCAGGTTATTTTAGTTGTGCCATTTTTTAAATTAATAAAAGTTAAGATGCTGTTTCTTCTTTATTTTGTATATTCTCAATAATAATACTTGTCTGCCTGGGATTAATTTTACCCATCAACTGTATGCACCTCTGTATACAGCACTCCCAGTGACCTCTCTCCAATGTCCACGGCAAACATCACACTCTCCTTGTGAACTGGCCAGCTGCACTTTCTCCTCTCTTCCACTCTGCAGGATAATGAATAAAGTAAACAAGGGTCAGATTTGACAAGAGATAATTAATGTGGGAAGCAGCACTTCAATCCCAGTGTTGCACAAAGTGGATGCTGTTAAAGGTTGTGGGCATTACAGAAAGCAATACAGAGTCCTGTCTCTAGCGCTAGACACATTGATAGAATCTACCATGTGAAGCTATAATACTGACTAATATCTCTGAATAATGTTTTTTTTTGTCCTGTTATCCTGACTAATATTTGACTTAAATGGAACAGAAATAGCATTTGTAAAAATGGCTCTGCGCCCATGGTAAAGAGAGCAAGTCCCAAGCATGGGTAAAGCCCGATACAAACTAGACCAGTTGTGGCCAAACCTGTCCTCAACATCTACCAACCAACAGTTCATGTTTTTCATGCAACCTGTGGATGTACAGTATAGTACGAATAAATGCAGCATGTTTTGGCAGTGCGGACGGTGTAATGGTTAGCATTCCCACCTCATAGCACTGAGGTCATGGGTTAGAAACCCACCATGGCCCTAACTGTGCAGAGTTTGTATATTCTCCCCGTACTTGTGTGAGTTCCCTCCGGGTACTCTGGTTTCCTCCCACATTCCAAATATATACTGGTAGGCTAATTGGCTCCCAACAAAAATTAACCCTAGAATGTCTGTGTGCATGTACATGTGGTAGGGAATATAGATTGTAAGCTCCACTGGGGCAGGGACTGATGAGAATGGTCAAAATTTCTCTGTACAGTGTTGCGGAATATGTGGGCCCTATAATATTAACTATTAATAATAATAATAGAAGGGCAGATGTATGAAAGTCGATATGGGGGAGAAGTGGTATCAGCGCATGCTATGTGCATTGATACCACTTCTCCCCATGTATGAAGCAGTCAGTGTGCGGTAAATAGTCAGCATCACTGCTGCTATCGGCCTCACCAGCAGCAGGCTGATGAAACCCTATCTCCACAGCAAAGACAGCGCTGTCCCTGCTTTTGGCTCTGGGCTGCGCTGTAGATCTCGCGTGAGAAGTGAGATGCCGCACATGCCCAGTCCAGCCAGCCAGGGGGAAGTATTGGCAGAGTATTTGTATGATCGTGCTGTGTGGTTGTTAGAGGACACACTTAGAAGATGTAACCAGCTTAAGATTTATTCAAGTGATAAGCTTCCAGTGTACAACGGTACTTCAGTGGTCAACTTCACATGGAATATAACTGATGCAGGAATCACAGTCACAGGTGTTACTTATCTGATCCGTTCAGCTTGTGCAGGGTTAATGGCAATGACCAGTTTACGCTGGCGGTATCTCTCCCAGTAACTCTACTGCTACGCAGGATGGATCTCCCTGACTGAGTGACGCGCTGGTAACGGGGAATACAGCAGGACTTGCTATTACACCCTCCGGTGCACGTGGAGCGGCAAACCAGCATGGAGGACGGGACACACACGCTATAGCACACACTATCACTTCCTGACAAGGAGAGAGGAAAACGCTGTCTGCAGGGTCAGGGGGCTCTGCCCTGCTATTCGCTATGCAAGGTGTCACTCAGGGTAACACTCTAACTACAGTGGCTGCAGAGGGACAAAGCAGTCTGTAGGCTGCTCACTAACCAGGGATATGGAGACAGACGCGGAGCGCTGCTTTCTAACAGGAAGGAGATAACGTGTCAGTGTAAACTGATGCGCTGCCACCAGGAGGGGACATTGCCGGAGGGGGGAGATTGCACTCCCCCAAGATGTTAATACATCTTGTTGACGTCCCTTCCTGCTTCGCCTCGTTAATTAGACAAAGCAGGAAGTATTATAGTGGCGTGCTATGCTACAGCTGTGCACCAGCTTGGTGATTTGAAAAACGTGGACCCTTGATAAATCTCGAGGACCAGTTTGGCAGTGCAGGGGTGGCCAAACCAGTCCTCAAGATCTACCAACGTCCACTTTTTCCAAATCACCTAGCTGGTGCACAGCTGTAGTCATTACTATATATTACAGGCTGCCTGAAAAACATGAACTGTTGGTAGATCTTGAGGACCGGGTGGCCACCCCTGATCTAGTGTGTACACACGCAATACAGAGTTGCCTACCCTCCCGCATTCAGCAGAAGGCTCCCGTTTTTTACATGAGCTCCCACTGACCCGCTAACATCTCTTACCTTCCCGGTTTTTGCACTTAGCTCCATGAAAATCCGGCTGCGCATGCACAAGTATGGAAATTCTGGGGGCAGGGCTTATACAGGACACATTGTGGCATCAAAAGCCAGCCACCTTGGGATTATCGTTAGCAATAAACCTGCTGCCCGCTGGGGCAGATGGTGTGACAGGCAACAGCATTCAAGCATCTAATCCCCCACTGATCCCCAGCGCAGCAGCTGTACATAGAAGGTTCCTTTCATTCTACAGCAGCTATCTATTATCCGAGACTCTGCCTACATCCTCAGGCCACGCCCCCACCCATGACTCTCAGTGCTGCAATGGAATGGGTAAGTTAAGTTTCCCATCTTCCTAATTACAATCATCTTGTCTTATTCCATCAGTTATAGCAAACCGGGACAGAGCTTGCGAGAAAACTCTGTCCTACTCATACTCATACTCAACACTCATCAACTGATGATCAGAGCTCCTGGGGGGCTGCCAGGTGTTGGCCAGCTATCGCCGCCAGCACCCACCTCATCATGGCAGCCCCCTCCCCATGTGCAGTCTGCGATAATAGCTCAGTTGAGTATTGGGTAGAAACATAGATTAGGCCCTGTTTCACATTGCATGTGCTCAGAGAACATGGCTTCAGTGTGTACCTGTTACGATCCGCCTCCAGCGGATCGGTGTTATGCGCAGATTCACGCATTCCCCTGTGTGTTGGCTCCCTGTGTATTTTCCTGTCTGTGTTGGTATTTGCTCGTTGGTGACCTCCGGTGGTCAGCCTGGGCCATTGCTGCTCACTCTGTCTGTGTGGGTGTGTGATTAGGGCTCAGGTGTTCTCATCAACTGCTAGCTTGCTATGCTCACCTGCAGGCTATGTGTGTTGATCACTTCCTGGTGTTCACTATATAAACCTTCCTCATCTATTACTTCCTGCCGGTTATAGCTTCAGTCTTTCCAAGAAGTGTTCCTGTGCTCCCATCCTGTTCCTGAGTCCGTGTCCAGTATCCAGCCTATCCTCGTGTCCATGTGCAGCTTCCAGTTTGTTCCTAGTGTCCGCATCCAGTATCTAGCCCATCTGTGTGTCCGTGTGCAGCTTCCAGCTTGTTCCTGAGTCCGCATCCAGTATCCAGCCCATCCTTGTGTCCATGTGCAGCTTCCAGATTGTTCCCAGTGTCTGTATCCAGTATCCAGCCATTCCGGTGTCGGTGTGCAGTCTCCTGTCCTTCCTTGGTTCCAGCTGACCTGTCCTGCTGCGCACAGATAAGTGGGGTATTCCCCCAAACCTCCTTTACTGTGCTTTTGGTTATACTGAGACACCTCTGTGTATTGTTACACTTGCTTTGGATTTATGGTACACCTTTGCGTATTGTTACGCCCGTAGTTGAGCCATTGTTCTCAGTGGGATTAGAGTCCCTTGCCATCTCAGGGTTAGTTAGGTTATCCCCTTGCGCTCTCCTGGCCTCGGCAGCAGGTGTTGTCCACCCTTAAGACCTGCCTGTAGCGGAGCGGAGCGGGCCTAACTCGCTCCCCAGCCGAGACGGGCCCAGGCGAAGCCTAGCTCTGCACACAGCTGCCGACTCCTGTCTGAGGCAACGGAGTTAGGGTCCGGCAGGGGTCCCCTTCTCCTAACATTATAACCGGCCATACAGCACTCTGGAGCTGGGTTCTGCCCTCTCAGTCCAGAGATTTCCAGCCGTGTCAGTTTTTTGCTCGTGTCAGTTTTTTGCCCGTGTCAGTTTTTTTTGCCCGTGTCAGTTTTTTGCCCGTGTCAGTTTATTCTTGTGTCAGTTTTTTGCCCGTGTCAGTTTTTTGCCCGTGTCAGTTTATTCTTGTGTCAGTTTATTCTTGTGTCAGTTTATTCTTGTGTCAGTTTATTCTTGTGTCAGTTTATTCTTGTGTCAGTTTATTCTTGTGTCAGTTTTTTCTTGCTGGTGTATAAACTTGCATGGCCATATCATGCAGGCCATGCAAGAATCATTAGCGGCTCTAAATTTGGCATTCAATGCCGTAAAACCTGGACAGTGGGAGATTTTGCAGCAGTCTCTTTTGCAGCTGCAAAGACTCATCACTGATATTTTTCTGGTCCTCCCAGAGGTCACTGGGGTTCGTTCAACCCCTAATGAGGCCCTGCCTACGGAAGTATTAGGCAGCAAGTCCTCAGACCCAGAGGGTCAGGTAAAGCATAGAAGTTATCTACGGCCGAAGCTTCCGTTAGAGGAGCGTCAGCGGCGTAGAAACCTTAATCTATGCTTATACTGTGGAGATTCTGGCCACTTCTTGCAGACGTGTGGCTTGCGTAATTCCGGTGGTGCCGACAGGGTATCTCCTCTGGCCAGGTCTGAGCAGGTTGTCAGATCTAAGCCTGTCTCCACTCTGGCAGAGGAGCTCTCTGCCGAGTCTCCCAGTAAAAGCACTCTGCCTTTTTCTACTGGTCCCAGTGCTGATGTTTTAATGACCAGGGAGTCAGAGTTGCAAACCCTTGAAGGGAAAGCCCAGGTGGTTGAGTCATGTGCCGGGGGCCCGCCGTGCCAGTCTGGTGCCGGGGGCCCGCCGAGCGAGCCAGGTGCCGGGGGCCCGCAGTGCCGGTCTGTTGCCGGAGGCCCGCCGTGCCAGTCCGATGCCGGGGGCCCGCCGTGCCAGTCCGATGCTGGGGGCCCGCCGAGCGAGCCTGATGCCGGGGGCCCGCCGGGCCAGTCTGATGCCGGGGGCCCGCCGGGCCAGTCTGATGCCGGGGGCCCGCCGGGCCAGTCTGATGCCGGGGGCCCGCCGGGCCAGTCTGATGCCGGGGGCCCGCCGAGCGAGTCAGATGCTGGGGGCCCGCCGAGCGAGCCTGATGCCGGGGGCCCGCAGAGCCGGCCTGATGCCGGTGTCGCCCCCGAAGGGGTTCAAGCCGGTGTCGCCCCAGAAGGGGTTCAGGCCGATGCAGCCCCAAAGGGGGGTCAGGCCTGTGTCGAGGCCGCAGCCCCGAGTGGGGGCCCGGAGGCCGCAGCCCCGAGTGGGGGCCCGGAGGCCGCAGCCCCGAGTGGGGGCCCGGAGGCCGCAGCCCCGAGTGGGGGCCCGGAGGCCGCAGCCCCGAGTGGGGGCCCGAAGCCTCAGTTTGCAGCCCCGAGTGGGGGCCCGAAGCCTCAGTTTGCAGCCCCGAGTGGGGTCCCGAAGTGCGCAGCCCCGAGTGGGGTCCCGAAGTGCGCAGCCCCAGAAGGGGTTCAAGCCTGTGTCGCCCCAGAGGGGGTTCAAGCCTGTGTCGCCCCAGAGGGGGTTCAAGCCTGTGTCGCCCCAGAGGGGGTTCAAGCCTGTGTCGCCCCAGAGGGGGTTCAAGCCTGTGTCGCCCCAGAGGGGGTTCAAGCCTGTGTCGCCCCAGAGGGGGTTCAAGCCTGTGTCGCCCCAGAGGGGGTTCAAGCCTGTGTCGCCCCAGAGGGGGTTCAAGCCTGTGTCGCCCCAGAGGGGGTTCAAGCCTGTGTCGCCCCAAAAGGGGACTCTGTCTGTCTTGTCGCCCCAGAAGAGGACTCTGTCTGTCCTGTCGCCCCAGAAGGGGACTTTGTCTGTCCTGTTGCCCCAGAAGGGGACTCTGTCTGCCCCATCTCTCAGAGGAATCCTGATTGTCCTGCTTCTCAGCTAAGTTCCAGCCTTGCCGGTGGCTTCGAGAGAACAGCTGTTGGTCTACCTTGTGTTGCGCAGCCAGAGTTTCACCCTAGTGCTGCTCAGCCGGAGATTCACCATTGTGCTGCCCAGTCAGAAATGCATCACTGTATTGTTCAGCCAGAGACTCATCTTAGTGCTGCCACACGAGAAGGACCATCAGACTTTAAGGTCTCAGCCCCACAGGCCATAGTCCCAGATATGCAGTCCAGTCAGGTAACAGAGAGTGAAATGTCTGATGTCTTGGATAATATTTCTACCTCTATAGTCTTTGATGGGGACTTAGCCCAATTTGTTGCATTATTAGAACATTATGTCATCATCATGGAGTCCAGACCGTTTTTAGGCATCACTCCTGACAATTTGGTGTTATATCTAATATATTCCTTCAGAGGTGTGCCTTTCAGATGGGCGTCCAAATTGGTTCAGTCTGAGGATCCCTTGTTAAAGAACTTCTCAGCATTTAAGGATGCTGTATTAGAAAGATTTGGCCCCAATAAGGTTGATTCAGATGTCTCTGGGCCGACCTACTGGCCGGCAGAACCTTCTTCGGATTCGGGAGATTCAGCCAAAAGATCTGCTCATAAGGCCATATCCTCAAGGGGGGTCCCTATAGCCACAACCTCAAGTGAGATCGTTGGTGATGTTACCCCCGTGAACAACTCATGTCATTCAGCGTGGAAAGCCCAGCCCTTAGCTATTACCGCGGGGTGTGCTTTCTTGACTCCGTCTAACAGATATATCCCTGAAATGTTAGCTTCTAGAGTACTGAGGTCTAGGCTTGAGTCTGTATCTGATTCTGATTCGGAGATTGATGGTTATCCGGTATATAAAGGCCCTATGGTCTTCGAAGAAGCCTATTGTAAACCAGGGACGGCTTCCTGTACCAATTTACCAAAGAAGAAGAAGAAGTCTCGTCGGAGACATTAGCTCTGTTCTGTCTTTGTCGTATCCTACTAAGGTGTCCGGAGTCCACCTTTTTTAGGGGGGGATACTGTTACGATCCGCCTCCAGCGGATCGGTGTTATGCGCAGATTCACGCATTCCCCTGTGTGTTGGCTCCCTGTGTATTTTCCTGTCTGTGTTGGTATTTGCTCGTTGGTGACCTCCGGTGGTCAGCCTGGGCCATTGCAGCTCACTCTGTCTGTGTGGGTGTGTGATTAGGGCTCAGGTGTTCTCATCAACTGCTAGCTTGCTATGCTCACCTGCAGGCTATGTGTGTTGATCACTTCCTGGTGTTCACTATATAAACCTTCCTCATCTATTACTTCCTGCCGGTTATAGCTTCAGTCTTTCCAAGAAGTGTTCCTGTGCTCCCATCCTGTTCCTGAGTCCGTGTCCAGTATCCAGCCTATCCTCGTGTCCATGTGCAGCTTCCAGTTTGTTCCTAGTGTCCGCATCCAGTATCTAGCCCATCTGTGTGTCCGTGTGCAGCTTCCAGCTTGTTCCTGAGTCCGCATCCAGTATCCAGCCCATCCTTGTGTCCATGTGCAGCTTCCAGATTGTTCCCAGTGTCTGTATCCAGTATCCAGCCATTCCGGTGTCGGTGTGCAGTCTCCTGTCCTTCCTTGGTTCCAGCTGACCTGTCCTGCTGCGCACAGATAAGTGGGGTATTCCCCCAAACCTCCTTTACTGTGCTTTTGGTTATACTGAGACACCTCTGTGTATTGTTACACTTGCTTTGGATTTATGGTACACCTTTGCGTATTGTTACGCCCGTAGTTGAGCCATTGTTCTCAGTGGGATTAGGGTCCCTTGCCATCTCAGGGTTAGTTAGGTTATCCCCTTGCGCTCTCCTGGCCTCGGCAGCAGGTGTTGTCCACCCTTAAGACCTGCCTGTAGCGGAGCGGAGCGGGCCTAACTCGCTCCCCAGCCGAGACGGGCCCAGGCGAAGCCTAGCTCTGCACACAGCTGCCGACTCCTGTCTGAGGCAACGGAGTTAGGGTCCGGCAGGGGTCCCCTTCTCCTAACAGTACCCAGCCTTATTCTGCATTTGCTATTACGACTAGGAGCACTAGTCTGCCCCGGTGTTGTGGGACAAGTGTCAGATTGCACTGGACAGACAAAGCACACTGATGTATAGTGACAGAGTCTGTGCACAGTCACACTGAAATCATTACACAGGATGTAACCCTTTCACCAACAAAGAATCCGGTGCAACTGATCCTTACACAGATAATGTTGTTTTATTTTCTTTTTACCTTGACCTTGGCACTGAAAATAAAGGTAAACTCATGCCATAAAAACACTAGTCAGTGCTTACGCTTTCCTATGGAGCACACAGCTTAATAATGCAATGTAAATGTAGTCATTTACAGTCACACTACAAATGATATACTGTAACTAACAGCAGGAACCTTTCATTAAATGTCGAAAAAAATGACTAACTAAATTGTAAGAGGTTGGAAATGAATGAAGAAGAGCCCTTTTTACCCGTATTTCATTCCTCCACTTTAAAGGGAGTTCTATGTTTAGACTTATCAGGCTA
Source organism: Crinia signifera (assembly GCF_055691185.1). Classification (NCBI taxonomy): domain Eukaryota; kingdom Metazoa; phylum Chordata; class Amphibia; order Anura; family Myobatrachidae; genus Crinia; species Crinia signifera. Next base: position 103,730,977 of record NC_139220.1, on the reverse strand, counting down.
GAGCTCAATATTATAATTAAAATAACAAAATCATAACGATTTTGTTTATGGGCAGTTATGGAGGGGAAAGAAGGGGAGACGCGACCATAAAAAGAGGAGGCCAGTGACAGCATGGAAGGACCGATGAGTTGTATGGGGGCTGTAGTGGTCATGGGTTAGGAGGGACAAGGGTTGCAGTGTTCCCCACTCCCGGCCAGCTTCCAAAAGAAACACAGTTGACTCCGTCCAGGCTCCAGGCTGCTGTGCTGTACACATTGCACCTTCCTCCCGCCAGAAACACATTCCCACTGTGCCTTTTAATAGGCTTCTAATTCCCACAAGCGTGGAAGGGGGAGGGAAGAGCGCTCATTACATTAATATGTTCTCAGTTTAAAAACAAACCACAGCATTCTCCCAGGGCTTCTGTGTTCTGCTGTAGGAAACCATATCCATCAGACTCCCATTCTGCTCCGCTATCCTTGCCGGGTTCCAGGGATAGGGTGAGAATTAATACACATACCACTTACATGGAAGTTATTTTTAAAGAAACCAACTACAAGGTTTTTGAAAATATTTCTGGAGCATTATCAGAATAAAATATATGATAAACCATAACAATCACGAAAAGGGGACCTTTCTTCTATGTCTTATTGTATTCTGCAAACTTTAAGCTACTATAGCAGGCATTCCCAAACTCTGTACTGAAGGCAGACTTAAGCTGGGAACACAATAGATGATTTGGTCCATGAATGATATTGTTAACGATTCCCACTGATTCCCAGGCAACCGATATAGTGCATACACATGGAACGAAACAGAAAATTATATTGGTCAGCGACATCATCTTGTCTCTGCTCCGTACATTCATTCAGTCGATATAGTTGAATTGAGCTACATTTTACAGATGATGGAGGACATTACTAACAACCCGCGGATTCGGGCGTCACCCTCTGGGTGGTGATACCCTATAGAAGCCTATGGGCTTCTATCGCCGCCCGCCGTACGCGTGCCCCCCCCCCTCCCGTCCTCCATTGTCTCCTCCTCCCCCAGCAGGTGTCACAGCCGGCAGGACATCCGGCTGCAGGGGGGAGGAGGAGATGCAGGGGGACACTGACAGCTGCCGGGATGTGACGGAGACCCCCGCACACCACATTACAGGTATCGCGGGGGTCTCCGTCATCGCAACCCGATGCTAGCCGCATATGTTAGTACATATGCGGTAGCATCGCGGCGGCTGGCAGGCGAAGGGCGGCGATGTATATTAATACATCCCGCCCTTAGTGTGTATGGGGCTTTACAGTGTAGGTTTTAGTGATATCTCTGCATGAGCACAGGTGACTTAATGAGTACCTGAGTATGCATGAGCCGTCCGGCTAGCCTTCACTGGCTGTTTGCAGGGTGATTGACACCCTATGGGGGTTTGGGGGCGGTAACGCAGATTTTATGGGAATGCCCCAGAAAACAAAGGCATGCCCCGGCCATAGGAAGGGAAGGCCAGTGATGTCATTAGTGGCTTCCTTCTTCTCACGACCTTTGTTCGCAGTGCTGTGTGAGTTCTGGCTCGCTCAGCGCTGTGAGCAGGGATAAAAATCACTCGATGTTGAATGATTTAAACACCCACAAGAAAAAAGAAGTATTCCCGTGGGTGCACTGAGGACCAAATAATAACTATTATGAAAATTAACTTTTAATATATATCTTCTAAAAGAGTCTCATATACAAGAGACCTGATATCCTTGTTGTGGTGAAATATTAAAAATGGAATGTGAATAAAGAGATGAAAATCTACGTGTAAAGATTAAAAAAGAAGAAAGAGAGATATGCAAATGTGTGTGTTTGAGTCTATGATTTTCAGTATTGTACTTTATAGTGCTTTTTTCATAGATCTCAAAAAATTGTAGCCTTATTGTCTTTAATAAAGAGTCACTTTTCTCTTTTGCATAATTATGCGTCTACATAAATTGTACGGGTTCACTGGATATAGCTTTTTCATAAAATGAGGAGATTAATGACTCCTAAAGATCCAGTGAAAAAAGTAGCCTTTCAAGTTCACCTCAGCGTCTATATAAGTGTGATGTCTCCTATAATAAGCACCCCTCAATCATATATAGGGGTACATGCAATAAGCATCACTGTGCAGTATTCCGTACAGGATACAGATGGTAGATTTAATTACCCAGTATGACTGTGAGTGTCTTGTGTCTTTATACACAGTGTCAGGTATAGCTGGTGGGAAAAGTTCTGTGGAGATGCGATATCCGTATTTAAGCGGTTTATCCGCCGGATTCCCTAGTAACGGAGTGGGGGTACTCAATGGTGTTTCAAAGGTTTGGTATAGTTTAGGCACATCCAAAAGGATTTATCACCCATGTCATAAGCGGGTTACCGCTGGGATAAAAGTTGTGTGCATATATCCAAGCCAGCCTTATACACCGTTTTTGACGATCTAGTGCGATCTATAAATATTGTCATATAAGACAGTAAAAGTACCTCTAGTTTCTACCCGTAATTATAGCGGTTTTTACCGCCGGGTTTCAGACAGTCGCTCCTTCCACAGGTAGTTCCCACAGTAATGAATTAGATATGTATCCTGTAATTGATCTGCAAATATTTAATAATCCTTTTGTAAGATTTATCCCCTTCACTTCCACACTCTCAGAGTTTCTACCCTTCAGTGGTGTTGGGTATACACAGTGCACGCTAAATATATATTTTCCAGATCAGGGTGTCAGCACCTGTATTCCAATTAAAATGTTGGAGCTGTGCGTCTGTTACTATTGAACATACAGGTCTTAGTTCTTCTCACTGATCGCAAGGGTGCTTCTTATGGGACAATAAATGTACAGGAGCACGGAACAGGTTAATGTGTTCCCTGTACTCCGTGCTGCACCAGCTTAATACAGGAGGAGGTTGCCCTTAGTCATACACACCATCCAATATCAAAACAATCCCCTGAAAAGGTGGACTTATTAATACAGTGTAGTTATAATGTTAGGGCTTTAACATCTCCTTCATCGCTCACGCATAAAGGCAAATCAGTATAGGCGAGATAAATTGTATATAAAAGTGCCGCTTATTATTAGCCGCTCACTCCGCCTGTCCAGCGTGAGTGAGATTGCTACAATGATTATAGAATTTTTCACTGAGACTGTCGCAGATCAGGGGTTGTGTCTTGAAACACGCTGTTCCCCTGTCCCTGCTCAGTGGCTGTATCTCTCGGCATCTGCCGCTCAGTCTGAGATACACGCCACTGCCGCCCTTCAATAGCAGCCGGGTTACACGTTCAGTGTTCCCCCGGCTCTCGTGGCGCGCTGAGTCTCTTCCCCTGTACGGGGTTAAAAAGTGGCTAATATAACAGCACTATTTTGTCTGCGATATCGCTACTGAATTGGCACTTTTAAGGTGAACTAATAGGCATATGACATAGATAACATTTCTGGCTAACTACACACACATAGCATTCTCTCTAACTACAGCCTACGATCGTTTCACACAAGCTTTTTCAAGGCATCCAAGTTCACCTTAAAAGTGCCAATTCAGTAGCGATATCGCAGACAAAATAGTGCTGTTATATTAGCCACTTTTTAACCCCGTACAGGGGAAGAGACTCAGCGCGCCACGAGAGCCGGGGGAACACTGAACGTGTAACCCGGCTGCTATTGAAGGGCGGCAGTGGCGTGTATCTCAGACTGAGCGGCAGATGCCGAGAGATACAGCCACTGAGCAGGGACAGGGGAACAGCGTGTTTCAAGACACAACCCCTGATCTGCGACAGTCTCAGTGAAAAATTCTATAATCATTGTAGCAATCTCACTCACGCTGGACAGGCGGAGTGAGCGGCTAATAATAAGCGGCACTTTTATATACAATTTATCTCGCCTATACTGATTTGCCTTTATGCGTGAGCGATGAAGGAGATGTTAAAGCCCTAACATTATAACTACACTGTATTAATAAGTCCACCTTTTCAGGGGATTGTTTTGATATTGGATGGTGTGTATGACTAAGGGCAACCTCCTCCTGTATTAAGCTGGTGCAGCACGGAGTACAGGGAACACATTAACCTGTTCCATGCTCCTGTACATTTATTGTCCCATAAGAAGCACCCTTGCGATCAGTGAGAAGAACTAAGACCTGTATGTTCAATAGTAACAGACGCACAGCTCCAACATTTTCATTGGAATACAGGTGCTGACACCCTGATCTGGAAAATATATATTTAGCGTGCACTGTGTATACCCAACACCACTGAAGGGTAGAAACTCTGAGAGTGTGGAAGTGAAGGGGATAAATCTTACAAAAGGATTATTAAATATTTGCAGATCAATTACAGGATACATATCTAATTCATTACTGTGGGAACTACCTGTGGAAGGAGCGACTGTCTGAAACCCGGCGGTAAAAACCGCTATAATTACGGGTAGAAACTAGAGGTACTTTTACTGTCTTATATGACAATATTTATAGATCGCACTAGATCGTCAAAAACGGTGTATAAGGCTGGCTTGGATATATGCACACAACTTTTATCCCAGCGGTAACCCGCTTATGACATGGGTGATAAATCCTTTTGGATGTGCCTAAACTATACCAAACCTTTGAAACACCATTGAGTACCCCCACTCCGTTACTAGGGAATCCGGCGGATAAACCGCTTAAATACGGATATCGCATCTCCACAGAACTTTTCCCACCAGCTATACCTGACACTGTGTATAAAGACACAAGACACTCACAGTCATACTGGGTAATTAAATCTACCATCTGTATCCTGTACGGAATACTGCACAGTGATGCTTATTGCATGTACCCCTATATATGATTGAGGGGTGCTTATTATAGGAGACATCACACTTATATAGACGCTGAGGTGAACTTGAAAGGCTACTTTTTTCACTGGATCTTTAGGAGTCATTAATCTCCTCATTTTATGAAAAAGCTATATCCAGTGAACCCGTACAATTTATGTAGACGCATAATTATGCAAAAGGGAAAAGTGACTCTTTATTAAAGACAATAAGGCTACAATTTTTTGAGATCTATGAAAAAAGCACTATAAAGTACAATACTGAAAATCATAGACTCAAACACACACACATTTGCATATCTCTCTTTCTTCTTTTTTAATCTTTACACGTAGATTTTCATCTCTTTATTCACATTCCATTTTTAATATTTCACCACAACAAGGATATCAGGTCTCTTGTATATGAGACTCTTTTAGAAGATATATATTAAAAGTTAATTTTCATAATAGTTATTATTTGGTCCTCAGTGCACCCACGGGAATACTTCTTTTTTCTTGTGGGTGTTTATGTCAATATTTAAGTAGTGGGTAGCACCCCTCAGACCTTGTTTGGGTAAAATACTGGTTTCCATCCCATCGAGGAAATTTTCTGAGGGTAGAGGACTTACTACCAACAGACTGGTGCGGGAATTTTTCTTTTTGGATGTTGAATGATTTCCCGCCGTGTGCACAGCTGTGTACGGGTTTGTGTGAGTGCAGTGGGTTGGCAGCTACCTGCTCGCTGGGCTCCGAATACTCACAGCCCAACAAGCAGGTCTGAATCTGTCCCTAAGTCATTTACAGACATATCGCATTGGTGATGGCACAGATGATGGACAATTTATCTAAATCAGCGCTAGATATATCTAGGATAGCATAGGATCAAAAGCTTCAAGATGCTGAGTATGCGCGGAGTTAGATGATGGAAGAAATGCAGAAGATGAAGTGAGGCTGGTGGGGCAAATGTGACGTGCAGAGAGATTTTAGCAGCCCATACACGGTCCATTTAACGGATCCGTTTGGGACTTAATTAGCACACATCGGATCGGATCCCTAGTGCATGCAGTGTGCATGCACTGCGATCCGATCCAATGTGTGCCTAGAACAAAAAGTATGTGCAGCACATACTTTTTGTACCATACTATGTGATGCGCGGGAGCGCGCATCGCATAGTACAGAACGGAGCCATACACAACGGACCGTGTATGGGCTCCTTTAGATCTGGGTGAGTTACTTTGTTTCTGTGCAGGGTAAATACTGGCTACCTTATTTTTACACTGCAGTATAGATTTCAGTTTGAACAGAAATATAAGAGAGGTAGTCAATGTTGATTTATTTCAATCTTGATTTCCAACTGTCAGAACATTTCCGACGGTTGGAATATCGGCCTTTATGAAGTCAATTAAATTTTCCGAATGTTGGAACCGTTCCGGCAGTCAGAATGGTCGTGGATTGTCGAAAACAGATGCAGACTGTTGAAAATAGCTGAGGATTCGACAATTTAGTGCCCGTTTTCGACAATGCAGATTCAACTGCTAGATCGCTCAGAAAGCTCAGCAAGATCGCTCAGCAAACATTGATGTGTCAGCGCTGTGTGCTGAGCTATCTGTCAGGGCCAGTGTTCTCCGGTGAGAACACTGGCCCTGCCGGCGATTAAGTAGATTTATCCATCATGCTGGATATTAATCGCCAGTGCAGGGCCGCACATTGCTATCGCTATGGCTCCTACACACAGAGCAATGTACTGTAGGGTCATTTTCTAAGCGATCTAGTAAAATCGCTTTGAAAATGCCCTTAAATCACTACATGTGTGTAGGCCCCATTACAGTGAATTTACTAAATACTTTTAGATTTATTCTAAGTAGTAAGCCTAATCTTATTGAATTCTAATTGTGCTGGTTCTAGGCAAACATGTTAGCTCAAAAAGAAACTTATGCCAAACTCTTTAATTAGTACTTTGAATCTTCAATTTTATTTTTGTTGTTAATGAAGTCCCTTTAATAGGGTCAATGCAGGGAGGGAGATAAGGAATCATGGAAGACTTTGGTTCTATTGTGTGCCTGATGCTATATCTCTTATCTGAGATTGAGGCTCTTTGTAGCGCTGGGGCCAGTAAATACTACTTTGTCTTAGCAGGAGTCGAAAACATAACCTGCAGGCAAAGCCACCAGACTTCAATTAGCCTCATAGCTGGTTCTGGAAGATTTGGGACCACCTGGAAAGAGATTACTTAAACAAACTCAGCAGCCCCCACTCCACCACTGGGCACCTAGAAATCTTCTTAAAGGAACACTTATATTGGATAGTATGTGCTGGGCTGCGTGTGTTCGGAGGCCAGCAAGCAGATTAACGTTTCCCCGGTGAATGCCCCACCGCCGGCCAAGCCCATGTGCAGGGCTGAGAACGGATGTGTAAATGTACACATCCGTCCGCATTAGACCGCTCGTCATACGCCCACCCTGAACAGGCAGCCCATGAAATGCCAGGGCTCCACAATGGAACGTACCCCGCCTGTCAGTCACCCGGCGTACAGGTACATCCAGCCAAGGCTACCCTTCACCCGCAAGGGGACCCCATGCATGGGGACCCATGTGTATCGTGCGAATGCCCGGTTTACTGATGTTTGGATGGGCTGCAAAGTCGCAGTCCTCTGAATTGGTCTGAATTGGGCCCTGCATTGGCTTGACCTGGATAAAATAACTGTCATTTTAGCCAATCAGATGTTTTTTCTCATTCTGTAAAGCAGTCGCATGGGCCACAGCACCTCTTTCCTTTGCATCCCCAATAGTAAATGAGGTCAATCTCTTTGACCATTAAGTCACTGCGACAAATAGTCAAACTTTTATAATATAAGTAATAAACATGTTGTCACACCATAGCCCATATTCATAATTGTTTGTGCACTGTGCAAACCATATGTGCATATGGTGTGCAATAAAATGTGCACAATTGTAGTTCTTGTATTTGTACTTTTAATTATACAAGTTTCCCCTTGGCCTGGGTGGCAAATTCTAGTCATCAAGAGCGGGCTTGGGGCTGCCACTGCACCTAATACAGTAGTTATTGCTGGCAATAGTGTAACCTCATCCCTCTCTGATGCAACAGGTCTAAATATCTGTTTCCAAACACAAATCGTGCAACATATAATAATAATTATTAATAATAATAATCATTTTATTTATATAGCGCTCTTTCCCCAATAGGACTCAACAGATAGAGTAAATGTAGTACAGTACAGGAACAGTAAAGTAAATAAACGAAAGACAGTACCAAATTAGGATGTTCAGAATTAGATGGAAAGTAATGGTATTATCTCTTTCCATACAGGATTTCCTACCTGCATGTAGTTTTCAACCCAGTTCCTCCCATCATAACAGTTGAATGGAGCCTATAGTTGCTTAGTGATGGTGATGGAAATAACTTCATATTGCTATTCATATAGAAAAGTCAGCTTTTCATTGTTAGGCAGATCAGCGTGGAACAGGACATACTACTGATTGACAATACAGCTAAGGGCACTAGCTTAGTATTGGGACAGCTGTTAGAGGTGTTCCCCCATCCTGAACCTTCTTCGATGGGGTTCTAACAACTGCCTCTCCTTAGTCTCCGGGATTGATCATAAACCTGTGTTCCTTTTACTGCTAGCAGGAGAATAATCAAATCGACACACACACTCTGGAGTGTCAAAGCGATGTTCTGACTTTTAATTAGCCTTAGGCTCACTTATATCCATTTTCTTGTCTATTACATAATGGGTTTCACACACATATAATTGCATTCCATAACTATACACAAATCACAACTAATTGACACACCCCAGGTTGTTCATATCACTACTGTTATCTCGTTCCCCCACATCTCCTGGGCGTACAGCCAGAAACACAAAATAACGTTTGCGCCTATTATAAAAGATTTACGATATTTTCTTCAAAATAACATTCCCTTAAACTAATTAAACTAGATATAATGAGATAACACAATACATTACATCATAATGCATACAAAATGGCGTATATGAAGCTACATAGAATAACAAGATATTGCTTCTCTTCAGATGAGAAACACAATACATTACATATATGATCCATACAAAATGGCGTATATGGAGCTACATAGAATAACCAGCAACCTGCCTCTATCAGTCCCTTCTATTGATTCTATATAGGGACAATATACGTTATTTGCCCTGAGCCTCTCTGCCAATCAGACCAGGCGATGCCCTGATTAAGTACGTACTATTCCCATGGTACCACCCTGAGCACATGGAAAGCAACATGCTGTCCCGCACAGACAGAGAGTTCAGGTCGCTGTCACATGGATTACTAAACAGGTTCTTGTTCTCTTTCTAGGTAGATTGCTTTCACAGCTTTATCCATGGCTTCAGCATCATCATACTGACAACGGATCAAACGAATGTTGTGATGATCATTGTTATTGTCAGCTTTCTTTTTCTGTGCTCTCTTATTGTGGTTTTTAATTTTCTTGGCAGTACATGCAAAACAATACAAACAAAACTTGATTAATACATAGAAAAGCAAAATTACGCATATAATTTTTGCTAACCATGAAAGTATTCCCATAAACCATCCTCCTATACCCTTATACCAATTGGATGGGTTTAACCAACTGAACCAACTATCCTCAGCGAATAACCAATTACCCTTGTGCTGTTCTGCAAATTCCTCTTTAAGAGTTTTGACAATATCTAGATGCTGTTCAATGGTTTCCTCTATGGAGTCAGACTGATTGAGGTAATTACAGCAAGCTTCTGCCACTATCAGGCACAAACCCCCCTCCTTGGCAGTAAGGTAGTCTAGTACCATACGGTGAGCCCTAACTTCTCGTTTAAACATTTTTATGTCCTCCAGTACTAGGTCAAAAGTATCATCATATATCCTGGTTATATTGTCCAGTAATTTGGCTAGGTCACTAACTTGTCTGTCATTGAAAGCGGTCCCTGCGGTCCCTATAGTAAATACGTTTCCTATAGTTACCCCTACCATTGTACCCAAACCAGTATTAAACAGGGAGTGGTAAGATTTATGATGACTGCCTCTTTCCCTGAATTCTCTCTTATTTAATCTGTTCGGGAACTTTGCTTCCATGGCGTCTTTTACCCCTAGTTTTTCTGGGATTACTCTGGCTATGGTACGCTAACACAGTTGAGATACACATTAACTTCCACCAGGGCAGATGGTCTGGCCTGAGGTGCGTTATCATTTTGACAACTTAACTTTGCGTGGGTAAATGATCTGGTTCGTGTTCAACTGTGGGAGGAGTGTATCCACGTCTCTTTTCCAAACACTTTCACTGAGGTTGGGGTCGTCAGCAACACTTGGAACGGACCATCATATCTTGGTTCCAGTAAAGATCTCACGTGTCTCAACATAGACCCAATCTCCAATCTTTAGTGCATGGGGTTCTGGTTCTGGGCTTTGGTTACTTAAAAAAACAAAACTTAAAAATGCAAATCAGTTAAATATTCATTTAAAGACTTCACATATGCTGTCATGTTCCCATGCTTAAACTGTAATTCTTGGGGAAAATAACATCCTGTCTTTGGTTTAACTCTAAATAGGATCTCATATCCTGGAGTAGTTCATATTGCAAATAAAGCCATGGGTAAGCATTCTACCCATGTTTTGGCAGTCTCTTGTATGGCTTTTTGGACTTTTAGTTTCAGAGTGCCATTAAAGTCTCTCGATTTGGGCACTGACCTGTGGGCCTGTATAATATTCTGCATTATTTCTCCTGTGTAATGACTACCTCTGTCTGATTCTATTACTTCTGGTACCCCATCTCTGCAACTACTTCAGCTATTATCTTTTTGGCTGTGGTCAGGGCATTTGCTTTAGCTACTGGCCAAGCCTCAGGCCATCTGCTGAAGATATTTGTGCAAGTTAGGGCGTACTCATACGTGCCACATTTAGGCGTGTGAATGTAGTCTATTTGGAGTCTTTGGAAAGGGAAAATATGCTTTTGGCCTGTGTCCCATGCTTGTCCTGGTTCATCTTCCTGGGTTGTTTTCTGCTCATATCCAGCATTGGTCGGTGTAGTTCTTAGTTGCCACAAAGAAGCCTGGAGCCAGACAATATTCTTGGACTGTCTTAGTCATCCGTTCCTTGCCTTTATGGTCTGGTCCATGGGCTACTTGAATCATAGGTGCATATAGTGTTCTTGGCAGGCACCATTTTCCTTCCTTTTTCCAAAGACCCACACAGGATTGCTGGGCTCCCATCTTCTCCCATACTTTGTGTTCTGTCTTTGCTTGTTCTTGTAGTCTGATAAGTATCTTCATATTAATTTCTGCCTTTGTCTCTTGGACATATATTCCAGCTGTTTTCTTCTCCTTTACAGCTGCTTTCTTTGCTTGTTCATCTGCAAAAGCATTCCCTTTTACTTCTTCTGTGTCTTCCTTGGTGTGTGCCTTTGTCTTTATGACTGCCATTTGCTTTGGTAATCGTAAGGCTCTGGTCAATCTCTGGATCAGTTCTCCATTCTTGATGGGTTTTCCTGTTGCAGTAAGGAAATTTCTTCTTTTCCATATAGATGCATAGTCCACACCCCAGGCATAACGTGAATCTGTGTAGATATTCACTGACTGTCCTTCAGCCATTTCCAAGGCTCTTGTCAGAGCTGTTAGTTCTGCTGCTTGGGCTGAGGTACCGGCTGGGAGTGGTTCTGCTTCCATGACATCATTTGTGGATACCAATGCACATTCTTCATATCGGTGTTCATCCACATAATAACTGGATCCATCGGTGTCAAATAAAAAAATTTTTAATTGGTTTTTCTTAAATTTTCCAATCAGGTTGCACTTCTTGTTTCATCATGATACACAGTCATGTATTATAGGTCTCGAGGTATCTTCCTCCTCTTCTAATTTTGAGGTATGTGTATCTTCTTCTACTCTCCCTTCTATTGGACCGTCAGGTCCATAATCAATAGGTAGTAGAGTGGCAATACTGTGCATCGCTTGATAGTCACATTGCTTGCAGATAGCAAGGCTACTTCATACTTGGTGAGTCTGGCAGAACTCAAATGCCGTGTAGAAGCTTGTTGCAGTATTTCTGTCACTGCATGTAGAATTTGAATGATGAGGGTGTGATCTAGAACGACATCAGCACATTTTTCCTTTAGTAATGCAGCTGGCTTGTTTGATCTGTTCAACTGCTTCCACTTGGGCTTGTCTTTCCTCATCAGATTGGGTTGCTGTTTTCTTGGTTGCATCATAGAGGGGTTGCATGAGGGCTGAAGATCCCAGAATCCAGTCTCTTACATACGAGGTTAACCCTAGAAATGCCCTTTTCTTTCTTAAGGTGTCTGGGAATGGGGCGTCTAGGATTGCTTTCACTCGCTCTGTGGTGAGATGCCTGGTAATCTGTGAGATGCAGTGTCCAAGGAATATGACTTTTTCTTGTGCATATTGTAACTTGTGCTGAGTTACCCTGCAATCTTCTTCCGATAGAAATATGAGTAGTGCTACTGTTTCTTCCTTGCACTTTTTCTTGGTTGTTGTGGCTTTGAGTAGATCATCCACATACTATAACAATTGGTTTCATGGGGGTATAGAGGTCCCCCTTTCTTCAGTATCGTAGACGGCCTCTGTAAATTCTTCCATCTTCTTCACTTGCGTACCCAGAGCTTGATTTTGTGCCTTGCTTAGAGGATACTGGCATATTGCTACTGGTACGGTATTCAGCTTGATGATCAGCTGTACATTCATCTTCGCTACATCATTCTTCCCTTTTGCCCATACCTTGTCTGGAACTCCTAGATGTGACAAAGATTCAAATGCTGTCTTCTCTGCTGGTTCTTGCAAGAGGAATATCTGGACAGCTGCTTGAATCTGCTTGTATTCTTGGGGTTTCAATGCAGTTTGAAATACAATCTTGTCCCCGCGATACAGTATGCTTGCTTGTAGTTTTTGCATTAGATCTGCTTCCAACAGGTTCACTGGGCATATAGGTGAGACTAGGAATTCTGCTGGTACTTCTTATGGGTTACCTTGCACCTGAATATTCATCTTCTTTGTCTTGTTCAGGTAAACTTCTTCTTGAGCTGTTACTGGTCTGTTTGTAATGAGGAAGGTGGAATATCCTCTTTTCTGATCACTGTTTTGCTCGCCCCAGTATCGAGTAAACAAAAGATCTCTTCTCCCCCTGGTAGAGTGTTGTTCACAAAACCTTCCATTGCTTTGCTTTTGCGAGGGGAGTGCATAAATGTTCTTGACTGGGGCGCCCAAACTTCAGTCTGAGCTTGTTGGTCTTGTATTTTTGGGGCCATTTCTTCTCTTCTCCATGTAGGACTTGTATTGCTTACAGTGACGTTTCATGTGAACGGATTTCTGTTACCTGAAGCACTTTCCAGAGGATGAACTCACAATATTTCTTCTTTCCCTCTGTGCTACATACTTTTGGTACTTCGGTCACAATGACTACTTGTTTTGGACTTGCTCCTTTCCTCTCCTTTTCCTTTTTCTTGGGCTTCCAGAGCTTCCATTGTGTCCATTAGTTGGTCTGTAGGCTGGTGTGCTGGCGATGCATCTTTGGTTACGATTGTAACACCATCTCTTGAGTCTTTGGATGAACTGGGTCCCACTGTCTTCAGTTTCTCTAACTTCTGCTGCTACTTCCACAATTTGGCCATGGTAATCTGTTGCTGCAGCTGCTTCTGTATTTTCTATGTCCCGTAGATCTGACATTAAGAGCTTACTTTCACATATTTGGGCCACATCCACCCAGGCTGCTGTGTGTAGGTCAGACATTATTGTTTCCATATACACACTAAATTGAAAAGGGCTTTTGTATGGGTCAGGACAATCTTTTATGATTGCTGTGGCTTCCATGACAGAAAAGGGTATGTACTGTTCTCTTCTTAGAAAGGGTGGTTGATTATCTTGTCTTGCTCTTGGATTTACATAAGCATACGTGCAAACTGGGTATAATTGCAAAGTTCCTTCTTTGGTTTCAGTATAAAAAACCTTCCTTGCCCCTGGGGTATTATGTGGCTGCAATCTGGTCAACATGCGAGGGACAGGATAACCACATGATGGGCAAATATTTTCTTCACTGTCCATTATGCTTGTGCGGTCGGGGCTAGTCATAATAACTGGGTATATTAGTGGGGGTCCTTCTGCCACTAAAATCTCTGGGTGTCCAATCTCTTCAATTTCTGGTTCATATGGAGGTGGATTTCTGTGGTTCTGTGATGGGGCAGGATTATTCTGTATATGGGGGGTTGTGGTCGCTAGACACACTGTCTTTATTCTGCTTTTTCTTATTTTCTTCTTCTTATTTCTCACTGGCCAATACCCATGTGTGCCATGTCTGTTTTTCCTTTCTGTCTTATTACAATATTACATTGCCGGAAGTTTTTCCATTTCTTTGAATCAAATTGTCCTTCAGGAGGAAATTTTCCATTTTTGAAAATGTTCCTTATTCCTGTACTTCATGTGGACCTACCTCTTCTCTCATTATTTCTCCAAGGGTGCGTCCACCCTTGGTATTAGAAGTTCCCATTTTGCCTTCTCAACTTATTAATACTATTTTATTTGTATTTAATTTTAAAAAATTTATTTAAAATAAACAAATAATAATAATCCAAGTACCACTTTTCAGTACTGTATTAATTATTGAAAAATGGGTTGCTGTCACTACAGTTTACTTCTTTCCTGCTGATTATATGATACCTATAATCATTTTATGCCTTCCGCTTCACAGTCTTCCTACTAACTGATCAGCTATACATAATGAGTAGGGTATAGACAAAAGATTCTGCCTGGTTCGTCTCTTTTTATTATCTCCTTTCTTCTCTTAATGACACATGCTCTTATGCCGTATATGGGGTATTGGTGACCATTTACTTTCTTAAAACCAGTTACATCTTTTTCTGTTCTGGTTATAAATATACAATTTTCTTCTCCCCTGCCTGTCACAAACCACTTCAAACTACCATCACATCAATTACAACTATCTGAACTTTGTGATCTCAAAAAAAAAACTATCAAGATCTATTACATCACACATTTATCATTTTGAATTTGCCTCTATCTTTGTAAACATAAAACACAAATACAATCTACTGTATGGCAACAATTATCACTATAACAAACGTTACAATCAGACAATATTCAACATTTTCCCTTATAACATTTTCCCTGAGACAAGGAGGCAGGACAATATGAGAAGCGCTTGAATCAGAGAGAGAAATAAGTATTCTGGCAGAGATATCAAGACACGTCAAGTAACAATTGGCGAAAATCGCTTTTCAATTTGTTACTTACCGCGGTTTGACGTTTGTTGGGATCTCTGGTCAGATACTGGTCATTCCTCCGTCCAATTGCTTGGCTTTCCCGGGGGTTTTTCGGCACCATGTAATGTTAGAGGTGTTCCCCCATCCTGAACCTTCTTCGATGGGGTTCTAACAACTGCCTCTCCTTAGTCTCCGGGATTGATCATAAACCTGTGTTCCTTTTACTGCTAGCAGGAGAATAATCAAATCGACACACACACTCTGGAGTGTCAAAGCGATGTTCTGACTTTTAATTAGCCTTAGGCTCACTTATATCCATTTTCTTGTCTATTACATAATGGGTTTCACACACATATAATTGCATTCCATAACTATACACAAATCACAACTAATTGACACACCCCAGGTTGTTCATATCACTACTGTTATCTCGTTCCCCCACATCTCCTGGGCGTACAGCCAGAAACACAAAATAACGTTTGCGCCTATTATAAAAGATTTACGATATTTTCTTCAAAATAACATTCCCTTAAACTAATTAAACTAGATATAATGAGATAACACAATACATTACATCATAATGCATACAAAATGGCGTATATGAAGCTACATAGAATAACAAGATATTGCTTCTCTTCAGATGAGAAACACAATACATTACATATATGATCCATACAAAATGGCGTATATGGAGCTACATAGAATAACCAGCAACCTGCCTCTATCACAGCCAACCGAGATTAGCTATCAGGCTATGACTGTCTGATGCTGCTGGTATTATAAGCGCAAATGTTGCTTATCTGAATGTTACTATTTTGGGGTCCTGCCTCGAAAACAGGTCAATGCTATCCACAACCAGAAAAACCTCTACTTGCCTCACAAACCAGGTCAAACAATAAATCAAACCATTCACGTTCAATAACAAAAAATCCCAAGCCAACAAAACATTGAATGTAATTAATTATATCCTAATTTCCAAGAATGTCTGGGAGACCCCTAAATTTGGGGAATCATTCAGATGCTGCCCTGCCAGAGTGAAATCCCACATTTGCGAATATGTTCAATACCATTCATAAGCCATTGATAAATGTTTTTTATACTGGGCACCACTCAATGCAGGCTAAGCATAGCCTGAAACTTACTCGGTGGCTGCAATGAAAACAGGCAAATCTGGCCTGGAGCGGATGTCACACACCCTCCCCTAAAATGCTTGGGCACGCCTGTGTTTTCCCTGACACTCCCAGAATTTTTTGGGGCAAAAAAAAATTACCAAAAGGTACAGAATTCAGGTGCTTTTATGGTCTGTTTTCTAATAGCAGTTGCTAGATGAAGGGGTAGTCAAGCCCTTCAAGATAGAGAATACAACAATAATGGGAAAAACACAAATAGCAGTGCCTTGAAACAAATAATTGGTGGGATTGTCTAAAATATTAAAAAATATATATATGTTCAAATACATTTTTAACATAAAAAATATATTGCAAAATTAGTATACACATAAAAATGTATCAATATTAGAGCACAAATAATTGAGTTAATATGGCTTATGGGATAAAGTAGGAGTGCATCCATTTAAATGTGGCCAGTCCCTCAAAGAACAAATAGAATGATCCTTTTGCAAAGTTCCACCTGTAGGGATAATGTAGTTGTAATGATCTCACCACTGGAGGAATGATGGGGTTCTTGTAATCCGCTATCCAATGCCTCCGGTGCGCACCCTGTCCCTCCCCGGCATCTCCAAAAGTTTGGAGGTATGGTGATGGCAATCATACATTACCAGGGAAGTCCAGGAACAGAGCATTTTCTCCCGCATGGAGAGGGTCAGGTAGGCAAGTATGCAGTAAGGAGTCTACGCGGCTAGGATCAGTTAATCTTTAAAATTAACTTTAAACTGTTTTAAAACCCTCTTATCACTAATTGCTGTCATTCTAAAACTAATTATATGCAATGGTTAAACGTCAGAGAACAATTTAAGGGTTTAAAAAATGATAAACATCAGAATATATACTGTATATGGGGGAGGGAGCACTACACATCTTGTGATGTGATGGAAATCACAGGCAGTTATTAACCATGAAGTCTCCCATTTCTGTTTTAAGCATAATTTCTCCATGTTTTACATTGAACACAAGCAGGAGAAGGGTAATCCGTAGTCCTTCCACAGACCTCCTTCAACACTGGAGGGTCCAAACAACTGTGCTGAAGCACCATCCATCAACATTTATAAGTCTGACTCTGCAAAGACAAGAACCAGCAGCTGCAGCACTATTCATCTCATCATGTGACCAGAGTTCAGCTTTGTTTGCAGTGAGCTGTTGGCAGAGACGTCAGATGTGTGACTGCTCAGATGGAGGTCTCACCAACATCAGCGGATACATCTGGGCACAAATTAACCATATCAACACCTTCTCAAGACATTTTATCCATTGCTAACTATTATATGCAGTGCTGCCATTTTAGTATTCTAAAAAAATACGGTATTTTCATCTGCTGAGAAACGAAGACTAAAGATACTGTAGAACAATAATTAAACTTTTAATTTAATGTTGGAGAAGAATATACTTATGTTGCTAATAAAAATGTCCTCATCCACACACTCCACCCTCGTGGTATTTCAAGTAAAGAGTATGTGATGGTGTGTTTTTGAGTTTTCATTTTCTTATATTAGCAGCACAACGGCCCTTATTCTGGTTCACTCACAACGGAAAATTCCTTCTCAAATGGACAAAACCATGTGCACTGCAGGTGGGGCAGATGTAACATGTGCAGAGAGAATTAGATTATTACTTCAAAGTGAGCTCTATATCGCAGTGTCAAAATAAAGCAGTCAGTATTTTCCCTGCACAGAAACAAAATGACTCACCAAAATCTAAGAGTGAAATTTAATAGGATGAGAGATTCAGAAAATTAGAGATTTGGTAAGAAATCTCCAGGTTTTTAAAGCGGCAATCATTTACAGCGGCAATCATTTACAACGGCAATCATTTATAGTGGAAACCCAGTTTGATTTTGCAGTGTAAATGATTGCCGCTTTAAAAAAAAAAAAATCCTGGAGATTCCTTAACAAATCTCTCACTTTCTGAATCTCTCATCCTATTAAATTTCACCCTATTAATCTCTCTGCACATGTTACATCTTCATTTGAGAAGTAATTTGCCATTGCAAGTGAACCAGAATAAGGGCCAATATATACAGTGTACACACGGTGAGATTCCTTTGCTATTCGACTTGCTATGCAATCTTTGCTAACTCCTGTGCTATTTACATACAATTCATGCTATCTGCATTAGATTTGCACTATATAGTCATTGCAGCCCTGTCTATCTGGGTTTCGATTTGTGCTGTCCCGGGAGCGCGCATAGGGATCGCACGGTAAAAAACCTGTGCGATCTGCACGCGATCCCGATGCAATTTTGACTATATAGTCAAAATCTCATGCTGGGTTGTATCGTGTGTACACAACCATAATAATGAGTATGCATTCCCACCTGTTCTCATGTGACTTCACCAACTTTTACAGAGGACATACTAGGAATAGGGACATGAGGTGGCAAGCCACTTTGAATGGCAGAAGAGGTATTCATGGCGTAGTTTGCACAGAAAGGAACTAAGCACCTATGAATGCTAGGCATGCCACCAGAGTGATATAAATGGGGGACTTCCCATGAGGCTATGCTCCTTTTTGGATTGCTATTTACCACACTAGGTGTCTCAGGTGGTATGCGGTCATAAGGTCAACAGTGTCTAGGTCAATAGTCTATTGGTCGACAGGCAAAAGGTAGACACATGAAAAATATTGACACACGTTAAGTCGCCGTGGTAAAAAAGGTCAACGCAATCAAAAGGTCAACATGTAAAAATGTCGACATAATATTTAATGACTTTGTTTTTTACCGACTCGTTCATACTTTACCCTCCCAGAGGGAGAATATAATAGTGTGTGCAGCACAGGGAGGCAACCTGCCTGAAGCATGCGAGTGCAGCGGGTCATGCAAGTGGACGCAGTGCACTAATATGCTGTCCATGTTGACCTATGTTGACATAGAAAAATACTCAACCTTTTCCCATGTTGACCTTTTGTGTTTGTGTCGACCTTTTGACCATGTAGACCTAATGCATGTCAACTCTTTTCATGTGTTGGCCTTCTGCCTATTGACCAACCGCTTAACTGTCGACCTATACACTGTTGACCTAACGATTCAAACCCTCTCAGACCCTGATGCCGCCACTGCTACTACACCATACTTACCTACTTTTGAAAACTAGTTTCAAGGAGATTATGGTTGTTAATCGAATTTTGCACAGCGCCCCATTGAGGGGGCGTGTCATGCTCCACCCAAAGGGTGTGTCTATTTCCATATATGGAGAGATTGTGAAAATAGATTGTTAACGTGGCACCTAGAAGCGTGGGTGTGTACTGCTACATCTGATATGACTCATTTAAAATGACTTATATACAAATGTAGATGAGCCCCAAAGCAGTTAGTAAGTGCTACTATACTTGGTAAACTGCTAGGAAATGGCGCTGATGGTTCAATGTAAATGTATCTGTCTCTCATTCCTTTTTCCCCAAAAAATGTAACAGTGTAATGTGGGCTAGGTGACATGAGGGAGATTGCTAGACTAATGAGGGAGCTGCTGTTTCAGTGAGTCTCCTGCAGAAGGCAGGAGGGTAGGTAACTATGTACTACACACATAGTCAATTATCTTAAAACAGCCTCCAGCATCTAAAATCAAAATAAGACATACATTATAAACTCACCATCGGGTATCCCCCTGGTCCACCCCGACGGTTGATACACCTAAATACAAACTTAACTCTAAACCTTATATAACTTAACTTAAAATAAAGACACGACACAAAGTGCTGGCATTTCAAAAAAAATGTCAAATTTTTTTGACAATTAACTAAGACTATTAATGGTGGCGGCACTAAAGAACGGTCGCTATAGAAAAGGTTGGGTAAAGATCACTAAGCATACATAAAACGCTGGGTGACCACTCTACCTGGTCAGCCACCAGGCCTGGTGGTGACGGCCATCCCCCGGACAGAAGCATGGCCCATGACAGCCGATGTCGAGGGAGAGTGCACCCTACTACCTACACACACACAGAGTTCTTAAAGAATGACCGTTCTTTACCGCCGCCGAAGAGGAAGAGAAATAGGGAAGGGTGGGTGGGGTTTCTTGGACAGAGGGTGATCACTCTAAACTCGTGATAATTTCTACCCTGTCTAAACCCTCCCCCTGCTATGATAGGCCTTGTGCCCATCCTCATTACCATAGCATGTGACCAACAGCAGAGTTTACCCTGGGAGAACCCTCAGTGGGTTAAGTCACCTCAGGCTTATTCAGCCTTCTGTGTTTCTTTGTCCTAGTTTTTGAACCAACTCTGTGGTTAGATAATGCCATGATGACTCTCGTTTACACCTAACTGAATATTTTTTTATCAATCTCTTCTCCCACTTCTCCCACTTTACCCCCTTTGCCATTCCCCTCAATCACACCTTCTGAGACATAAACTACCCATTCCCCTCCCCATTGGTAGGATATACTAAACTGAAAATGTGTTAAAAAACAAATTTTCAGATGCCCAAATGCCCCCCCCTAAATAGACTTTGTCCTAATTAAAGCTGCTTCCGTACATTGCCAAAAATGTGTGTATGTATATATACACCTATCTTCTACACCACATCATCTATCCGGTCCAGTTTAACCCATTAGTGATCTAATTTTTATGAATTTACATGTATTATCAAATTTGATACCCCCCTTTTATTGCCAGTGAATCATGTATTTTTATTTTATGTTTATATTTTATCAATGTTATTAAATTTATAAATCTTTTTCATCAAACAAGCGCCACTTCTCGCATATTTTTTGCTTCCGTACATTTCCTGGGCTGGTTCTCCATCCAATCTGCCCCTGCTAGAACATCTATGATTCCCACTGCAAATTTTGCTCCTTCTTGAAGCCATTTCTTAACAACTGTGGATACATAAGTTAAACTGGGACCTAATGTTACTTTGCTTTAATCTGCCAATCAAACAATTGCAACACCTTTGCTTGTTACACACAGTAGTAGGTAAATGCTCCATGTTATCTATTTGCCCTGTTGGAAAGTGGAATCTGTCCTCCTAAAGGTGCCCACACACGGTTTGATTTTATGTACAATCGAATCTCTTGATCTCTCGATTGAGTAAAGCACAGATTCTCAAACTCGGTCTTCAGGACCCCACACAGTGCATGTTTTGCAGGTCTCCTCACAGAATCACAAGTGAAATAATTAGCTCAACCTGTGGATCTTTTAAAATGTGTCAATGAGTAATGAATACACCTGTGCACCTGCCGGGTGACCAGGAAAACGTGAACTGTGTGGGGTACTGAGGACCGAGTTTGAAAACCCCTGGAGTAAAGGATCAGAGGATTAGATGGGTAGTTTAATGGGCCCCATACATCAGCAATTAATTGTGACAATCCTCAGATCTGGAGATGATTGTCACAATTAATCTTTAATGTGTGGGCTCCCCCTTTTGGCGATCCCGATCAAAAATTGATCGGGATGGCCAATCGATTGCTGAATCAGATTTTGAAACATGTTTAATAATCTGGTATTATCTGTGGTTGATTTTTATATGTGTGGGCATTCCCAATTCGTCTTCTTCTATTTACATAATGAAAGAAGTAACATCTGAAATGACAATTGATTGAGGTGATGTATGGGCACTTTCCAGATATGAAGGTGCAATCTTTAGATGGGAAAAATCTGCCGATCACTGAAATAAATCTGTAATGTGTGGGCAAGTCAAATAGATTGTAGAAACCATTTATCTGGCCAAAAAATCACTGGATCTGGAAAACCATTAATTGTGTTTGCTGATGTATGGGGCCCATAACTCCTGCAAATCATATACACATCCAGGGCTGGACTGGGACCAGAAATCGGCCATGGCATTTAGAGGCCCACCTGCAGTAGGCGGGACCCTTGTGCGGTGAAGCCGCACATTGAAAAGGGGGCATGGCTTTATGGAAAGGAGGCATGGCATCACAAAAAGGAGGCATTACACATTATGGAACACGCTGTAATGCCCATAACACATTATGGAAACACCATTATGCCCATTACACATTATGGAATACACCATTATGCCCATTACACATTATGGAACACACCATTATGCCCATTACACATTATGGAATACACCATTATGTCCATTACACATTATGGAAAACACCGTTATGCCCATTACACATTGCCACACACTGTATTGCCCATTACATATTATGACACACACCGTAATGTTCATTACACAGTATGGCACTCACCGTGATGCTCATTACAGACTATGGCACAATCCATTATGCCGATTACACATTATGACACACACTGTAACGCCCATTACAGACTATGACACAATCCATTATGCCCATTACACATTATGACACACAGACCGTAACGCCCATTACAGACTATGAAACAATCCATTATGCCCATTACACATTATGACACATTATGACACACACACACACACCGTAACGCCCATTACAGAATATGACACAATCCTTATGCCCATTACACATTTTAAATGGCTCACTGACTAGATGATATAAGGTGCGGTATCTCTGCCATTATTAAATTCTCCCATGTGGACAGATTGGTGCAGGGCAGGATGGGTCCCAGTCCTCTGTACTCAGTGGCTGGACGGGTAGATGCAAGCCGCCGGCACCGTGCGCTGCAAGAGGAATAGCCGGGAGTTTTACATTTCCGCAGCGGCGTGTGGAGGCTGCGGCGACAGGTGTAGTCTGGAGTCAATGGCAGAGGACAGCACATAGTGACTGAGGCAGCGGGCTCATGGCATCAATATGCAAGTTATGCTGGGGGTGGGGGTTCGTGGCATATGTTACATATGCCCCACCTGCAATGCACATGGTTTTGCCCATTTTGAGAACACATTTTCCCTGCTTTTATGTCTGAATTAGACCCATTATCATGGAGCTGGATGATTGCTAGGAAGTGTGTGAACATTCCCTTGCTGTCTGGTAAAGCAGGAAATCTCTAATACTTGGATTAGGTGATATGGATATTACCTCATGTGAGACTGTAATATTTGTGCTGAGCTTTAATACTCCAGAGACCCATCTGCTGGAAGGCCAGCCATTCATGTTAAAACAATGAAGACATGGCTAATAGCTGGCGAGGAAGAGCTGAGAGGAAACCACTAAGCAGAACTTCTGGAATTTGCAGAATTCCAGGAAACCTGTAAGACTTGGTCATACTATGATTATACTAGAATTGGTTCTGGAGTTACATGGAAAATTGTATCTGAAAGAGCTACTGTAGTTTTGGCTACAGAGATTACTGTACCTAAGTGTCTGCTGCTACAGTATAGTAAAGAAAAGCACAATGCTGGGATATTTCATTCCAATCAGGGTGTTATTATGACGGTTTCCTCCAGGTGCTCCGGTAATTCCCACAGTCCAAAGACATATGGATAGCTTAGATTCCTACTGATTAAAATAACTATAACTCTATACATGTTATTTGATTGTAGTGTTCTGCAAAATATTCTGATGCTATACAAATACATAGACCAGTGGTTACCAAACTCATTCCTCAAGGCACCCTGACAGTTCACATTTTAAGGATATTCAGGTAAGTCAGTTTGATTTAACCATCTCTGCTCACACTAGGATATCCTTAAAATCTGGACTGTTGGGATACCTTAAGCATACCACCAACATGACCTTTTCCAGGAGGGACAAAATGCTCTGTTCCTGGACTTCCCTAATAATTTAGGATCATAAAGCGGGAGCAGGCAACATGGCGAGAGCGGCAGCCCTCGCAGCCCTCCTGTGCAGCAGAGGCGGCACCCTAGCATCAGACGAGGCTCCCGATGGTGCGGGCGTCTGCAGGACAGGTCCTCTGTCAGCCGAATCTGGTGGCGAAGCAGGCAACTCTGCCCAAGACACATCTCAGCGGAAGTTCCTGCAGGCCGCGTCACCCCCGGTCTCCGGTTCTCCAAGCCCCTGGCGCACCCTTGATGAGGTCACGCCAGAGCCCTGCCACCCAGCAGCACAGCTCCTGGTGCCTGGACATGAGACATGAGGAGCAAGAACTCCCCCCCCATATGGAGACATATCCCCCAGGTTGCTGAACGACGCATATGCTGCTCCCCAAAGTAGTACAAGTGTTGAGGATGTGCCTCCACACGGCGACTCCCAGGACTATGCCCACCAAAACAATCTTACCACAGCCGCTAGGGTGTGGTCGTGGGTTCCCTTTTCCCAGGCAGCAGGGTGTTGACACGGCATGGCACAACGTAGAGAGGCTGTCGTGTGGGAGCCCTTGTCAAATGGAGACGCATTGGCCACAGATCTGCCCTCCCAGCAATCCTGCTCTCCAACACAAGGTCCCTTGTCAACAAGATGGACGAGTGCAAGGTCCTCCATCCTTTGCTTCACTGAAACCTGGCTAGACGAACACATTACCAACTCCTCAGTGACTCTGCCGGGCTTCGGCCTTTTCAAGGCTGACCGTGACAAATAAATCTCTGGCAAATCCAAGGGAGGAGGAATCTGCTTTTATATAAATGACAGGTGGTGTACTGACAAAGTTCCTGTGCAAGACATGCAGTCCTCAACTGGAGACACTGACCATCAAATGCAGACCATTCTACTCCCCCCCCCGGGAAATTGTCTCAATTATCATGGTAGGAGTATACATCCCCCCCTCATCCAAGCCCAATTGAATCACAACTCCAGTTGGCAGCGCTGATCATGGACATCGAACTCAGACACCCGGACTCAACGCTCATAGTGCTTGGAGACTTCAATTGTGCTAACCTGAGCCGGGAACTTCCAAAATACTCACAGCAGGTTACCTGTCACACAAGGGATGGCCGAACGTTAGACCACTGCTACACCAATATAAAGTCTGCCTATCGATCCATATCACGCACAGCCCTGGGTCTCTCTGACCACTGCTTTGTCCATCTTCTCCCAACGTACATACAGAAGCTAAAGTCTACAAAACCTGTTGCCAGGTCTTTCAGAAAATGGACTGCTGAGACAAAGACAAAGCTTCAAGCTTGCTTAGAGTGCACCGACTGGAATGTATTCCAATCCTCGGTGTCCGACCTGGACGAACTACCTTACATAGTAACATCCTACATCGGCTTCTGCGAAGACTTATGTGTGTGCCGATCCTTCAATAACAACAAGCCATGGTTTGGCAGTCAACTCAGAAAGCTTCGTCGGGAGAAGGAGGAGGCCTACAGAAGTGGAGATAGGGCCCTGTTAAAAAAAGCCAGGAACTCCCTGATACATACAATCAGGCTAGCTAAAAAGGAGTACACTAACAAGCTGATGAAAAACCTCTCAGCAAACGACCCTGCATCTGTCTGGAAGGGCATACAATGCATTACAAACAAAAAGAAAGCCCCCAGGCAGCCTGAAATACATCAGGAACTGGCGGAAGACCTAAACTAATTTTACTGCAGATTCGAGCAGGATGCCCAGTGCATCATCTCTCCGCCTGACCATCCTGGCAAGGTCGTGCCCACCCCCCCTGACACAGCACAACTCCCACCCCAGGCCCTACACGTGGACCTGGAGGAAGTAGAAGCACTATTCAAAAGGGTCAAACCAAGGAAGGCTGCGGGACCTGATGGAGTGTCGCCATCGACCCTACGGTCCTGTGCAACAGAACTGGCCCCAATCTTCACAGAGATCTTCAATCCCCTCTAGCATCCTGTAAGGTCCCCGCCTGCTTTAAACGCTCAGTCATTGTCCTGGTCCCAAAGAAAACACCAGCGAAAGACCTAAACTACTTCAGGCCAATCGCTCTAACCTCAACAATCTTGTCCTAAACCCTTCCAAAAGAGTTGAGATGGTGATTGACTTCAGAAAGAAACCAAAAGCCCTGGCCCCGCTAGAAATATCCAACGCAGAGGTGGCGAGGGTTGAATCCTTCAATTTCCTGGGGATAACCATTACCAGTGACTTGAAATGGAGACCAAACATAACCACTAATGCCAAAAAAGCCCAACAGCGACTGTTCTTCTTGAGGCAACTCAAGAAATTCAACATTCCCCAGGATCTGCTGTGTGTTTTCTACACTACAATCGTGGAGTCCCTCCTATGCTCCTCCATCAAATTTTGGTATGAGGGGGCCAGTGAAAATGACAAACAAAGACTACAGAGGGTGGTGAGGACAGCAGAGAACATCATTGGAACTGGCCTCCCCCTGTCACAGACATATACTCAGCCAGGGCTAGGAAGAGTGCAGGAAGGATTGTGTCAGACAAGCTGCCCCCAGGTTACAACCTGTTTGAGATTCTACCATCGGGAAGATGTTTTAGGTACGTCCCTGTGAGGACTACCAGATCTGCAAGAAGCTTTTTCCCATTAGCCATCCACCAACTGAACAACTGCGTCCAAGCAAGCGAAATCCTGAACTCTGCCCAATAAAATAAGATAAACTCTCAGCTACCTGTCCACTAAAAACATACCTTAAGGATTAAAATGCTTATAATGTAAGTAGCCCCCCCCCCCCCCCCAACTTCGCGATCTCATACTGGTGCTGCTGTGTTGTCCATAAAAAAATTCCTAGTGTACACATGTATACATGGCCAATAAAGTTGATTATGATTCTAAATTATGAGGTTCAGTAACAGAGCATGGTGGCCCTGCTACAATGGGTCATGTTTGGTGGTATGCTTAAGGGCTGATTTTAGGAATGACTCCAAGAACTCCAGGAACAACTGAAACTGCATGTTCTTCATACAACTGAGGCCAAATATGCTCATTCAGTTACATCTGGTGGTACTTGTTTCCTAGCACGGCCACACCGATTTACATTGGGGTGGTCGTGTCGGAAAAATTGCGTCGATCGCATCGCATGCGATTTGGTCGCATGCGATGCGATCGACGCGACTGACCCGATTTTTTGATTGAATGAAATGTAAATCGGGTCCCTGGGACCCGATTTTACATTGTATTCAATGTAAAATATTCCCAACCCCCCCAAATTTAACGGCGTAAACCCCACCCCACGATAGACGCCAACCCGAAGCGTGGCGAGCGCAGCGAGCCCGCGAGGGGCGGCGGTGCGCGTCCTCTGACCTTTTCATTCCCCTACTATCCACGTCGGCGTGGAGTTGAGAATAGAATAGTGTGGCGAGCGCAGCGAGCCACCGAGCCCGAAGCGTGGCGAGCACAGCGAGCCCCGCGAGGGGACTCGTATAAAGTTATACGCGTCCCCTCGAGGGGCTTGCTGCGCTCGCCACGCTTCGGGCTCGGTGGCTCGCTGCGCTCGCCACACTATTCTATTCTCAACTCCACGCCGACGTGGATAGTAGGGGAATGAAAAGGTCAGAGGACGCGCACCGCCGCCCCTCGCGGGCTCGCTGCGCTCGCCACGCTTCGGGTTGGCGTCTATCGTGGGGTGACGACGGGGACATCTATAATGTGAAATGGGTCATATTGGCCCATTTCACATTTTTCACATTTTCTCACGATTTCAATGTTAAAAAATATTTTAACATTGAAGCCTATGGAAAAATCGGGGGCATCGCGTCGGGACCAATGTTAATGGTCCCGACCGACGCGATGCCCCCGATATTTTACCTTTCCCGACACGATTTCAACGTTAAAATATTTTTTAACATTGAAGCCTATGGAAAAATCGGGGGCATCGCGTCGGTCGCGTCGGGACCAATGTTAATGGTCCCGACCGACGCGATGCCCCCGATATTGTGTCTTAGCCGGCAAAATGGACCTGATTTCAAAAGAAATCGGGTCCATCGTGTGGATCGTGTACCTTAACTTAAAGGTACACGATCCACAAGATTGTGGCCGTGCTAGGAAACAAGTACCCATCTGGTTAATGCTACATTTATTTGCAATAATTGCATCTTAATTAAAGACTGCACAGGTTGGAAATAGGACTTAAGCTGTGTACACACGGTGCAATATATTGCGCATTCACTTCAATGTTGCACTCGTGTTGTTTACAATCTCCCTGAAATGCTTTTAAAATAGTAGCCAGGTAGACTAATAGCACTTACTTTACATCATACATTTATGTATTTCCTAAGAGTCAACTGACCTGGAAACATCCTAGGATACTCCAATATGACACTGCAAGGATTAACATACCCTCCAGCTACTGATCCCATACCTGCTTCTGCGAATAATAACATACAGAATGCTCAATCTAGTTTATCACAGTTACATGTAAGGAAGGGACTGTTATCTGTTAATAAATTAATAATATATATGTCTGTGGACTATCTATATGTTTACTATATACTATCCCTTAAAACCAGGACACTCATGAATTACACAGGTTCTGTGACTGCTGAATTTAAGGGGGGTATTCAGTCTGGGGTTACAGCTGTCGAGCTTTCTCGACAGTCGTGACACTGTCCCGTTCTCGGTCTGCTCGACCGAGAAATTGCAGGCGGGATTCAATGTCCCGCCTGCAGCGGGGCGAGAAGGGGGCGTGGCCATGAGCTGCGGCCGGGAAGAGGCGAGCTGCAGCCGAAAGCTCAACACTTCCTGGCCGTTCTCGGTAGAACAAGCCCGACTGCTTGTGAAGTTGGGCTCGTTCTGCCAAGATACACTGTTCAATGCTGTCAAGGAAGACAGCATTGAATAGGACCCGGCGGCCTTCTCCCCAGTTGGGAGATGCTCGCCGGTGATTGACAGATTGACAGAGCCTGTGTAATTAATAAATGTTCTGCTTTAACATGTTAGTATGCTAATCTTAAGTATCTATCTACATTTCTGCTCTATAGTATTGGCATTAATATTGCCATGGAAAATAAATCATACTGAGATGGTTTTTAAATACATATAATGGATGGAGATAAAAGCAAATGTCTAGATATTGTTTTTGCCAAAATTGCACGCTTTTCTGGAAGCTTGGAAGAACAGAGAGAGAATTTTTAATTAAATCATATAACCACACACTTGTATCTGTTTAATTCCCAAAGCCAGATTAATTAGAATTCACCACCCCTGATATGGAGTGTAATGATGTGGTTTACAAACAGATTGAGCCAGGGAGAATACATTCCGAGCTTCTCATCTACTGCAGTATCTCATCACATATTTCTTAGAATTCTTTTTGTGAATCGTTTCCAGACCCTTTCTCTAACAGATTGTATTTTCGGGTGTGCATAGAATAATATCTGCAGTTAATTTAGTGTAGGGGCATATCGCTCATAGAGTGGGCACTATGAAGGTCAACAGGCCTTGGGTCTACACAAGAAATAGGTCGACATGGGAAGGTCGACAGTCAAAAAGTCGTCATGAGTTTTTCACATTTTGTTGTCTCGAATTTCGATATACAGTAAGTCGACATGGACACCGCATCAGTGTACCGCATCGCCGCTCTGGTCTCGGTACACTATTATAGTCTCATATGGTAAAGTATGAAATACTGACTGTCGGCACAAGTCGGCTCAAAAAGACGTGAAAAACTCATGTCGACCTTCCCATTGTTTACCATGTAAGGGAATATCAAACATATAGGGCCTGATTTATGTTTGTAATTAAAGCAAAAAAGTAAGCAACTGGGAAAAATCATGTTGCACTGCAGGTGGGGCAGATACAATGGCATCACAAGGAGGTGCGGGCTGCCCCTGGGCGTCATCCCTCGACACCAAAATGCTGGCTCCGGGTCCTACACAGTGACAGGAAGCAGGTAATCCCCAGTGCTCTAAGTAATGGTACCGACAGTACTGGAAGAGTCTCCAGGGGGCAGCCTGCACGCCCCTAGAGTAAGGCAATCAGGGGATTCCCTCACAAATACGTGGCCCTTTTAGAGATGTTGCTCCTGCAACAGGAGACCCCCACTACATACCCTGCACCATACTGACCTATCCTGCCAGAATGGCTGGGAGGGTCCTGAAAATTGGGTCCCTCTTCCAGCCCCCCGGAAGGGTGGGCAAGCCTCCCTCATTTATTGGGGCACCTGTATCAGACCCCACACCCCCTCCCTCTGCCGGTCAAATACTGGCATTCACAACTCTTTGGGGAGGGAGCACATTGCATAATTTAGTACCACCCCCTCCCCGAAGAGCCGCAAATTACGGCATTTACAGGAATGGGGCAGGGCCTAATGATGACAGGGTTATCATTAACAGGGTTATAATAGATATATTGATAGCTGTCACGAAATGGGTGTGTGGAATCAGTCGTGACTGGAGTGGTCAGATGGTGGATTGATGGAGTGGTGCGGATCTCAGGAAGAGAGGCGTGACCAGCCGGAGATGGGTTAACACAAACAGGTTTATTGAAGGAACTCCTATAACAGATAATGTAACCAGGATCAATACTTCTTGATTGGACAAATAATAACTAGATGCAAGTCTCTGATAAATAACAAGTAACAAAAGATAGCAGTCCTTTGCAAAAATAAACAAGATGGCAGTCCTTTCAAAATAAACAAGATATGTGCCGGTAGTTCTGGGAGGATAAGGCAATGTTCAGGATTTGAGTTTAGAGAAAAGGATACCTGAAGATTGGACGATTGGCTGACTGAAGATTGGACGATTGGATGACTGAAGATTGGACGATTGGATGACTGAAGAATGGACGATTGGATGACTGAAGATTGGACGATTGGATGACTGAAGATTGGGCGGCTGGATGACTGAAGATTGGGCGGCTGGATGACTGAAGATTGGGCGGCTGAATGATTGAAGATTGGATGGCTGAATGATTGAAGATTGGATGGCTGAATGATTGAAGATTGGATGGCTGGGATCAGGATACAGCTGAATGACAGGATTACTGGAAGCTTACAGCAGAGACGTAGCACACAATAGCTGGATGCAGCTTGTAGCAGGCAGGTCAGGAAACTGGTATCAGGACAGGGTAGCGACTTGGCGTTGACACAGGAACAGGTGACGGAGATAACAGAACTGAAATGGCTTACTTGGCATATAACAAATAACTGAAGAAAACCGAGTATAAACACAGGAACTAGATGAGCAGGAACTGGAGCAGGAATTGGACCATTTGTGGACCAGACCGTGAGCGCTGGACCAGCCGGACAAGCAGAGCCTCTGGGAGCTGAACACTGAAGACTCACGCAGGGATTCCAGGAAGCAGGCTTGAACTGCACAGAACATCCAGCACATGCAGCAGGAAGACAAGTTGCTGAAGTCAGTTCTGCCTCTGTGAGCAAGATATTTATCCCCCCTGCCTTGTATTGATTGGAGGAAATGACAGAGGACAATCTGCAATCTGAGGCAGGAATCCAGAATACTTCAGTCTGAACTAAACAGGTGAGCCACATGGAACAGGAGAGCAAAGGGTTACAGGTGATTCCAGCTTCTGCCTGGATTTCAATCAGGTGCAATCAATCAATGAACCAGCAATGCACAGACTGTCTGGCAGCATGAATGGAGACAGGACTGAGTTAGACTGAGACACAGAGCAGAATCACCAAACAGGTAAGCTTGACTAAGCAGATCTGTGACATTACCCCCTCCTTCAGGGTGGACTCCGGACACCTTTGCCAGAACCTTCTTTGGAAGGGAGCTCAAGGTTAACGACGATGCTTCTTCTTTTTCTTAGATGAATGCTTTGATTTTTTTGAGGAAGGTGAAGCTTTAGGTTCTGCAAAACAGGCACCAGAGAGCACAGGACCTCCCAGGAAGGGAGTGGCATCATAATCAGAATCATACTCTGAATTTGAGTCTTGGTCTAAGGTCAGGATTGAAGACCTCTCAGTTGAATTGAAACTCCCTGAAGGACCACTGAGGTAGCATGAAGCGGAAGATCCAATACATATGGTGGGTATTGACGGGGCAGATTGCTTTTCAGAAGATGATCCTGGAGAATTGGACAGTCCAGAGGAACCAACACAATGGGTGGACATGGATGTGTACCCAATTCTAACGTCCATAGATTTGGGCATCAATAGACAATTTTTTGAAACCTTGGAGGTTCTAAGGCATTGTTGAGATGGCGCACAATCTTGGATGGATGGCAATGAATGGTCGGTTTTGGCCACCAGATGACTTTTAACTGTAGTGGTGGAGGAATTCTTACAGGGAGTCTTTGAACCGAACCTTTCCACTACGGCCTTGGAGAAGGATGTCAGATCTCGAAGTCTGGAGTCGTTAGATTCATAAAGCAGACAAGCCCACTCCAAAGCTTCTCCTTTAAATGACAAAAACAGGTAACTGACGATGTTGGCTAGCGTGAGACCAGATGAAGGTTCGGTTTCCAATATAGACAAATATTGGTTCACCAGGGCTTCATAATGGACAAGATCCCCATCAAAATAGATGGGCGAATATTCTCTGCTTGAATCTTGAAATGGTTTTGATGGAATTGGGGCTTTGGAAGGCTTCAGCTGATCAAGAATCTTGGACTTTTTAGGAAAAACTGGAACCACGGAAGCCTCAGACACGGCGGGCACATTGAGTGTTTTGTGCATGGCAGACCCCTCGGATGCCTTGGGCAAGGCAGTCTGCACTGGAATAACTGGAACAACCTCAGGCCCGGAGGCCAGGGCAGGTGTGTCCTCAGGCCCGGAGGCCAGGGCAGGTGTGTCCTCAGGCCCGGAGGCCAGGGCAGAAGTGTCCTCAGGCCCGGAGGCCAGGGCAGAAGTGTCCTCAGGCCCGGAGGCCAGGGCAGAAGTGTCCTCAGGCCCGGAGGCCAGGGCAGAAGTGTCCTCAGGCCCGGAGGCCAGGGCAGAAGTGTCCTCAGGCCCGGAGGCCAGGGCAGAAGTGTCCTCAGGCCCGGAGGCCAGGGCAGAAGTGTCCTCAGGCCCGGAGGCCAGGGCAGAAGTGTCCTCAGGCCCGGAGGCCAGGGCAGAAGTGTCCTCCTCTCCTCCAGGGTCTCTGGTATACAGGACCCCCTCCTGGGACTGGACACCTGGAATATCCCCCTTCTGGGACTGGACACCTGGATTCACCCCTACTTGGGACTGGACACTTGAAATCCCATTTTGGGGCTGGACACAGAAAGCCTTCTTCTGGGGCAGGAGACTTTGAACCCCCTCTTGGGGCAGGAGACTTTGAACCCCCTCTTGGGGCAGGAGACTTTGAACCCCCTCTTGGGGCAGGAGACTTTGAACCCCCTCTTGGGGCAGGAGACTTTGAACCCCCTCTTGGGGCAGGAGACTTTGAACCCCCTCTTGGGGCAGGAGACTTTGAACCCCCTCTTGGGGCAGGAGACTGAGAGCCCCCTCCTGGGGCTGGAGACTGAGAGCCCCCTCCTGGGGCTGGAGACTGAGAGCCCCCTCCTGGGGCTGGAGACTGAGAGCCCCCTCCTGGGGCTGGAGACTGAGAGCCCCCTCCTGGGGCTGGAGACTGAGAGCCCCCTCCTGGGGCTGGAGACTGAGAGCCCTCTCCTGGGGCTGGAGACTGAGAGCCCCCTCCTGGGGCTGGAGACAGAGAGCCCCCTCCTGGGGCTGGAGACAGAGAGCCCCCTCCTGGGGCTGGAGACAGAGAGCCCTCTCCTGGGGCTGGAGACAGAGAGCCCCCTCCTGGGGCTGGAGACAGAGAGCCCCCTCCTGGGGCTGGAGACAGAGAGCCCCCTCCTGGGGCTGGAGACAGAGAGCCCCCTCCTGGGGCTGGAGACAGAGAGCCCCCTCCTGGGGCTGGAGACAGAGAGCCCCCTCCTGGGGCTGGAGACAGAGAGCCCCCTCCTGGGGCTGGAGACAGAGAGCCCCCTCCTGGGGCTGGAGACAGAAAGCCCCCTCCTGGGGCTGAAGACAGGATACTCGTTCTGAATTTTTAGCACAAGATACCTCTGCTGGGGCTGCGGTATTGGACAACCCTCCTGAGGTTAATGAGACGGACACATGCTTTTGGGCAGAAAATCCTGAGACACCACCTCCAGTAATGGATACAGGAACCTTCCCAGGAGCTCTGTGGACAGCAGTAAAACCGTGTTTGGCCAAGATGATCTTTGTTCTAGGGCCCAAAGTATTAACTCGGGTTTCTTTCTGAGCTGTAACAGGAGGAATCTCCCCATTTCTGGGCTGACGGAGAGAACAATCTTCTATGAAATGGTCTGAACCACCACAATAGAAGCACAGGTCTAGCTGCCTGCGCCGCTGACGTTCCTCCTCAGACAGCTGGGCTCGTGGTCTGCTTTGTGGTATGTCCTTACAAGGCTTATGAGAGGACTTCTCAGGAGTACTTGGAAGTGTAGTGGAAGTTCCTTTGAGCACAGTTCCACTGGAAAGGGGTACCAAAGAACTGTCCAATATGGCGGAGACTACAGAAAATTTTTTAGATTGCAATTCCTGTAGTTGATTCAGTAACTGGTGTAAAACCTTTAATGTCTCTGATTCTGGCTCTTTAAAGGTCCAAGCAGAACCAGATTCCAGATGGCAAAGTAACGGACTTATGACAGACCCACTGTCCGCAGAAGCCTCATCGTCCTCCTTTGGAGTAGCCAGGTAGTCAGGGGGTAGAGGTGAAGAGGCCAAATGACATGCGGCTGCAGATGTGACACGTGAGGATTCATTAGCCGGCAAGGATTGCTGCAGCTTGCAAGAACAACCAGATAAGTCTTGCCAGAACTTTGTGAGTAAGAACTGAAGATCAATCTGTCTCTCCATGCTGGTACTGTGATCTAGACAACCCACACTTCTCACACTCGGATCACTGACCAAGTCCATGTGACTTCAGCAAACTGTCACGAAATGGGTGTGTGGAATCAGTCGTGACTGGAGTGGTCAGATGGTGGATTGATGGAGTGGTGCGGATCTCAGGAAGAGAGGCGTGACCAGCCGGAGATGGGTTAACACAAACAGGTTTATTGAAGGAACTCATATAACAGATAATGTAACCAGGATCAATACTTCTTGATTGGACAAATAATAACTAGATGCAAGTCTCTGATAAATAACAAGTAACAAAAGATAGCAGTCCTTTGCAAAAATAAACAAGATGGCAGTCCTTTCAAAATAAACAAGATATGTGCCGGTAGTTCTGGGAGGATAAGGCAATGTTCAGGATTTGAGTTTAGAGAAAAGGATACCTGAAGATTGGACGATTGGCTGACTGAAGATTGGATGATTGGATGACTGAAGATTGGACGATTGGATGACTGAAGATTGGACGATTGGATGACTGAAGATTGGGCGGCTGGATGACTGAAGATTGGGCGGCTGGATGACTGAAGATTGGGCGGCTGAATGATTGAAGATTGGATGGCTGAATGATTGAAGATTGGATGGCTGAATGATTGAAGATTGGATGGCTGGGATCAGGATACAGCTGAATGACAGGATTACTGGAAGCTTACAGCAGAGACGTAGCACACAATAGCTGGATGCAGCTTGTAGCAGGCAGGTCAGGAAACTGGTATCAGGACAGGGTAGCGACTTGGCGTTGACACAGGAACAGGTGACGGAGATAACAGAACTGAATTGGCTTACTTGGCATATAACAAATAACTGAAGAAAACCGAGTATAAACACAGGAACTAGATGAGCAGGAACTGGAGCAGGAATTGGACCATTTGTGGACCAGACCGTGAGCGCTGGACCAGCCGGACAAGCAGAGCCTCTGGGAGCTGAACACTGAAGACTCACGCAGGGATTCCAGGAAGCAGGCTTGAACTGCACAGAACATCCAGCACATGCAGCAGGAAGACAAGTTGCTGAAGTCAGTTCTGCCTCTGTGAGCAAGATATTTATCCCCCCTGCCTTGTATTGATTGGAGGAAATGACAGAGGACAATCTGCAATCTGAGGCAGGAATCCAGAATACTTCAGTCTGAACTAAACAGGTGAGCCACATGGAACAGGAGAGCAAAGGGTTACAGGTGATTCCAGCTTCTGCCTGGATTTCTATCAGGTGCAATCAATCAATGAACCAGCAATGCACAGACTGTCTGGCAGCATGAATGGAGACAGGACTGAGTTAGACTGAGACACAGAGCAGAATCACCAAACAGGTAAGCTTGACTAAGCAGATCTGTGACAATAGCCTTACAAAAAAATAAGAATCAAATATGGTTTGAGGTAACATGTTTAAAAAAGGGGCAGACTAGATGGGCCAAGTGGTTCTTATCTGCCATCAAATTCTATGTGTCTATGTTAATTTTAGCGCTTCTGGGGGCGGGGCCTGATGTAGATGTCATCAAGCCCTGCCCTCAGTAATGTAAACCCCGCAATTTGTGGGTATACGGGGAGGGGGTGGGGCGAAAAGGGGAACAATTTACATATTTAGCGAGAAGCCACGAGTCGTGGTAATTTTAACTCTGCCATCGGAGAGGTCTGGCAGTTGCCCACCTTTCTGGGGGGCTGGGAGGGGGACCCAATTTTCGGGAGCCTCCCGGCAATTCCAGGAGGTTAGGCAACCCTGCTTCTAATGACCTTAATGCTGACACTGAGTCCCAGCTAGGAGGAGGGGGCCAGGGCAGAGACTACACATGGTCCCATCCTCTCTTAATACTCCCCTATATGCACCCTATTTGCCTGACCTATGCTAAATACCATATTCACCCCTACATAAAGGCCCAGCCAGTTTGAAATTCAATAATGTTGAAGCCAGCACCATTCTGGAATACCACGGTTCCCTGCAGCTCAGGTCCGCCATAGCCAAAGTCCTCATCTTTAATTTAATAAGACTCAGCATCTCTGTCTTGTCTGCTATCTCCACTTATGGTGTCTCTTCTGTACATGTTATTGTCAGTCTCCTTGCCTGGCAGCAGTACCATGGTTTAAGCATGCCTGGATCTAATCATCTCTCATATGTAGAGCCTCATCTTTGTGCAGGGACTGCGGGGTGCGTGTTTTCCTCTCTAGTCGGGACCACTGGCTTGTTCCCAGGATCTGATACAAATGGACAGTCTCAGAAGACATATACTGTAGATGGTGGGTTCCTATCAGATCTCATATACAACGACTGTATATCTAAAGTATATTTAATGTGTAGACATATGTGCGTGCTGGGAACAAAGAGAGGATTTAATAAAGCATAATTGTGGTCTGTGTTATAACGTTCTGCCTCATTACACATTGCGTTATTGCACAGTCCATTCACTATCCTGAGCTGGATTCCAAAATGAGATTGTTATTGCTTCATGCTACGTGTCACTGCCTTTCAGGTACGGGTCACTAACTTCAATAGCTCAGCCTTTCTGCTTACATTACAAATGACACAGCCACCTTTCTTACTGCTCTTCACCTAGAAGCATTTATGGATCTGTAACTCAGCCCTTGTACACTAGGATATGGGGCACTGGTCTGCAGCATGGGATCCATGGCTCAGACATATTCATTTCCTCTCTTTTGACACCAAATGGAAACATTTCAAGTTAGTTTCGTCTATTATAGTAATAGTTTGGTATTTTGTAGAAGAGAGGAAAATATTATACTCATTTCTATTTAATGGTAGGATAGATCAGGTTCATTTTAAGATATGTTTTAGCAATTTGCACAGTGCACCCTGCAAAATATGTTTTTAAAAAAAATCATCAGATGTCCTCAGGGCCGGCGCCACCACTAGGCAGCTTTAGGCATCTGCCTGGGGTGCCGGCCACTGGAGGCAGCAGGAGGGAGCAGGATGACCGCTTCTCCCCCCCCTGGAGTGATAGCGGTGGGAGGGAGGATGGAGATGAGCAACTCCCCCTGCAACTCTCCCCCCCCCCCCCGTGGAGCCTTTCCGCCATCGCTGCATCTCCCGCCTTCCTGGAGTGACGCGGCGGGAGGGAGCTGAATTCAGGTGAGCAAACCCCCCTAATATTATCCCTTTACTTCAGACCTGTGCAGCGAAATGTGCATGCACAGCCACCAGGGTGTTAGGACTTTGAGGGGATCCCAGACAAGAGGTTACCGGGAAGGACAGGTCATGCTCCCAACCATAACTCTGTTAAAAAAAAATTTTTGTTCATCTAGAAGAAAAAATTTCTTAACAGTCAGAGCAGTCAAACTTTGGAACTCTCTTTCTGGAGAAGTGGTGTCGGCAGACACTATAAATACGTTTAAAATAATATTGGATAAATATTTATTGGTTAAAAACATCCATTGGTATGAATAAGTAACGTAATCTGTCTTTAAAATATCAGAACATACTATACAAGGGATAAACTGTTATAAACATAGGTTGAACTAGATGAACACAAGTCTTTATACAGCTTTACCTACTATGTAACTATGTAACTATGTAATCCTTTCAGAGGTTATAGTCACCTGCACAGCTAAGACTTCACCTATAATAGCCACGTTTGAAAGGGTCAATTAAGTTCACCCCAACCCCGGTGTCACCAGGACTTTGCAAGGAAACAAGGTGGGACCCTTCAGCAGACCAATGTACAATTTTATAATAAGTAAACCCTATATAGGTCAGAAACACCAGGGAGTTGAGTGGAAGAATATGGGAGCTTTCCTCCACTGAACTCCCAGGAATGCAACAATGCAAGCAGATGTTCCTCACACCCACCCTTGTAACTACAGAAACACAGCAGGATGTAAACACACCTGGCTAATGGCATAAATGCAACAATGCATGAAGATATTAATAATACACAATATAACTAGTGTGGAGCTGGATGGCAAAACCCCTAATAAGAGATACATATAACTCTACACAGATAAATACTAACAGGGATCAGCAGAAATACTGTAGATGGAAAACCAGCACTTAGCTTAATTCTCTGCAGAACGGAAAACACCAGGAACACCCGACCAAGGCAGGGTCAGGAGAGCTGAGGAATACAGCTGATGACCAGAGAACAGATTGAGACAGACTACACCAAGACAGGGAAACAGACTAGGACAGGCTGCACTAGGAGAATCACCGACATCTTGGTGAAAGGCATCATGGGAGATAAAGGAAATACTCCTAATCAGAATAGCCTAGGCTGACAAGCTCCCTTAACGAGGAGACTTACTACAGGTGAACAGCCTGACACACAAGGCCCAGAGCTAATGGTTAATTAAACAACAGCTGCACTGCACCTGGAGGACACAGGAGTCAGGCTGCAGCTCCAAAGTGCAAAAACCATACACCAGAAAACATAGTATGCAAACAGACAGAATTACGTAACAGGAATGAGCCACTGCTGGCTCATGACACAGAGTGCACATGTGTCAAGATGGGCTGGAGAGGAGGGATTCAAAGGATCCATCTCCAATGTAAACCCTGCAGGACTAAGGACTAACGCCATCATCAGAAGTATCTGGTGTGTGATGGCTGTTGTCCATGGATTCCCTACAGTAATAGTACTGAAGCTTGGTCTGGAACTGGCTGGAACCATCAAGAAAACCATATGTGCTGGAGTGTAATTAGTGATTAGCTGGCTCTATGTTTGTTCAGTTAACATCAAAATCAATACTGAAACATAGAGTAGGAGTGGCTGTGTTCGTCTTGTGACTGTTAAGTCACTACCCTAACTACCTAGATATGCAGTCCAATATCAATAGTTCTCACTGGAATGGAAAATGCCACCAAGTAAATAAATTAGGTATATCTGAAATGTGAGGATTCCGTATATACAAAATGGTTTCTTTCAGCATTATCTTTACTCAATGTTTGGGTGATGTCAGGAGCAAATGCTTTGAAAGCTAGTCTGCTACCTTTTG
This sequence comes from Crinia signifera, assembly GCF_055691185.1. NCBI lineage: Eukaryota > Metazoa > Chordata > Amphibia > Anura > Myobatrachidae > Crinia > Crinia signifera. Next base: position 103,691,392 of record NC_139220.1, on the reverse strand, counting down.
ATGTAGTTTCACTCGCTGCCAACAGATGGCAGTGTTTCGGAGACACATAGAAACTAGACATATACAGTATATATTTTTGATAAAACATTTTTGCAACAAACTGCTTTTCATAAACAGCAGAAAACTTTTCCAAATGTTTTGAAATCATTGTATTCAATAAGAAATAATTTGGCTCCTCTGTATAACAAGGATGAAAAAAACAGGTAATATCATTGATTACATGCATATATTTTTTTAAACATTTTTCCGAACATCTAATTTACAGCAAAATGCAAATCATATGAGTTTTATTTTTCAGACTGAAAACATTTCTATTTCTTAAAATATTGCATAAATATACCTAGCACAGCGAAAGCCATAATATTGTATAATACTGACATAGATTTTAATTTACATCTCTTTGCGGGCTATAAGTAAAAATGAGCCACAATTTTAAAACGTTTCCAATAATATATGCATTGTTCCGCTTTTGGCTGTGAAATGTTGGACATTACACTGTCAGGACTTGGACTGCGTGTTCCCAGACCTGTCTCGCTTCAGAATTAATGGATTTTGATCATCCTAGGTTTACTTGTAGACAGTGAACTATATAAAATATTAATGTATAAGTAAACTACAGAGTGGCATCCTTTATTATAGTGAACTCAAAAATGTTATAGCTGAAACTCTGCATCACCGTGAAATAAATGGATCATCACAAAGTCTTGTTTGAGCTTTGCTCATTGCTAGTAAAACTAGGGGGCTTCTTCTGTCCCCTCTTTGCAACTTCCAGCTTTCCCGCTATGCTTCAAAAACATCCGGTGACCCCAAGCTGTTCTGTAATCTGTGATGACTGTCACTCAGGAATTCTTTGGTAGGAGATAAGGGGATTATGGAACACAATGTTTCTCTAATGCCCAGTAACCTCTGCAAACTATACTGGTTAGGTACAACAAAACAGGAATCTAAAACATTGCCAATAGATGAAATATGTCTATACTGAAAAAATAAGGTACCTTTTATTTTCTGTTAAGGGTAAATAAACCTAATATACACTGGGCCGGATTCATATGCAGTCACAACTTTGATGTCTCGCAACTGAACGATAATGGTTGTCGATAACTGAGCTGAAAATAGTCCCTTTTTTGGGCTGGCATTGCAACCACATCTGAATCAGAACCAAGGTGCCTACAAGTTACTTGTAATATCATTTATGTAAAAATATTCAAAGCACATTTATTAACTGAAGATAAAATTGTGATTGGTTGTCCAACGCAAAGCCCTATCTTTAAAGCCCTGTATACCCTGTTGCTGAACTACACATCCCAGCATGCACTGCCACAGTTTTGCTATTTGGCCATGCTAAATCTGTAAAAAAAACATTCTCAGATGTGTAGTTCAGCAACAGCTAGAGGGAGGGCTGCCAGCTCTGTGAAGCAGGGAGGTGGGGCCATCGCCGGGAGGGGAAAAGGGGCGGTTCAGGGGCAGAGCCATTGACGTACAGCTCTATTAGGGGCATGTCTTGAGCAATGGCGGCATTTTAGGCTGCCCTCATTTCAGGCATTGCGGCGGGGCTGGGGGCCCAATTTCCGGGACCCTCCCGACCATTCCGGGAGTGTAGGCAACCCTGCCCTAGGGGATTAGCTGCACAACTGATATACTTAACTATATCAGCGGTGCCGCTGGGCAAAAGATATAGACCATGCACACTGAGCGATATCATTTAATAATATAATTCACTGATGTCATCAGGTCGCCTGCTGTACATGGAGTCGCTCATAATATTGTCAGATTGAGCTGTATGCACAGATGATGGGGGAGGGGGTGTTAACGATGTGTGCATCTTAAATGATATTGAGCATACACACCTGACGAGTTTTTAAACAAGATCGCTGAGAAGGGCCCTTCTGAGCGAAATTTTTTAAAAGCAAGCCTTTTAAAGGACACAGTGAGTCGCTCCTGACAATAGTTTGCAAGCTATTATAAAAAAATATGTATTATAATCTCAAGTATACATGTTATTAATAAAAATAGGTTTTAATGCGTGTATAATTGATTATGTTGATTTACAAAATGATCCAAATCTTGCTTTACAACTAAGGAAAACTAATTTAAATGTTTCTGCTTTAATTTATATTATGAAATGATTATATTAGATATTGCTTTCTTTTTGACGCAGGCACTTCTTGTCACTTCAGTGATTTACTTCTTGTTTCTTTGTTCTATTACTCTATCCATGTCACCCACAGAGACAACGTTTGGGATCCGCTGAAATGCCAGATAAGCATCAGGATGAATGTCTTTGACCTTGGGCCTAAGTAGCATAGATCATCATGACTAATGTGCTCTAAATATGACCTTGAATAAATGATGTCACATTCTCAGCTAACACTCCATTCAACTCCATCAATGTATTCATATAGCAGGAACGGCACAGAAACTTGTTGTGGATGCAGTATTATTGTCTGCCATGTAAGTGCAGACACACTCTCTATGCTAATAGCCATATATAACTTTATAGGATTGCAGAGGCTGGTCTTTGTTATTTTACAACAGTAGTAAAAGCAGGCCACCAGCTGAATAAAATAGTGTCTTGGAATTAAGCAAATGATGCTTAAAAGGTCTGGTACAGATCACATACACAGATCAGGTACACAGCGATTTCTGTTTCTCAATTCAGCTTACACGCACACTAAAAGCAACACAGTAATGGTACGTGAGAGCAGAAGAAAGCAGGAGGTAATATAAGGGAAATGGAAACTTTAGAACAGAATTGTTGGGAAATGTCAAATAGGCAGGGCCGGATTAAGGGCCAAAAGATGTTCAAGAAGTGGAGGAGGTGAGGCCAATGCCATGTAGCATCAAAAAGTAGTGGAGCGTGATAAACAACCAGCCAATCGGCTCTCGCCAGTCATTTTTCAAACCCACCCTGTAACATGGCAGTTAGGAGCTGATTGGCTGGCTGTTTATCACTTGCCACTTTATCACTTTTTGAAGGTGGATACATCTGGCCCTTTGCCACATACTGCAAACACAACAGAGAGGAAAACTTCACTGTGCCACCACTGATAAGCAGTGGCGTAACTATAAATGTAGCTCCCTAAAATATTTGTGGCGCCTCCCCAGTCCCACCGCCCCCCCTAGTCCCCCCCCCCTTCTTCAGTAACACATGACAATGGTAGACTAGTTACCTGGGCCACTGTGTGCCACCATGTCTAATGCTACAGCTCTCCAGGAGTGACGTGCACCCATGCGGCGTAACAGGGAGGACATCCCATCCGTGGCGCCTTACATACTGTAGCCTTCAACCACCAGGGGATACTAGCGGAAGTGGGTGCGTGTAATGACACTGGCCTCCCCCAGGTGCAGAGGAGGAGAGGAGGTGAGGAGACTGGGGAGGGCTGTCACCTATGCTACACAGCTACAGTACACAGCCACTGCCGCCCACTACTACTGAGTGGCAGCAAACTGTGTATACGTACAGGACAGCAGGGATTTTTCAGTACACCCCAAGACCGCTGGCTCCCCCAAGCCACAGCTGGGGCTGCCACACCATAGTTACGCCACTGCTCATAAGTATTAGAGGGCCGCTAGCTCCATTGTGTGTATACACAAGTGTGTAATACTCCCATCTATGCACACCACCTGCATTAACCCTATAGCTGATGGCTGGAGCTCTGAAACTGTCTCTTACCACTTTATGTACATGCTTGCAATAACCCTGTTTTCCATTGTATCCTATTAAATGCCAGATAATAAACCAATAAGCCTTAATAAGCTATTTTCCATGTCAACTGATCACCATCAGTGTCATGGTATGGTCAGCTTGGCAGTACAGGCATATGATGCTATACTTGAATCATCATGTCCGCCTTCCCCTGCTGTACATTTGCATGATTACCTTAATAGTGAAGTTGTCGAGTCACTCATTGGAGGTCTCCAGTAGGCTTGCCTATTTTCTGGTGTCTGGCAGAGCCAGCAGAGATTTGTGAGTCTCCTCGATGTTCTCGGAGAGTAGGCAAGTATGACTAATTTACAGAAAAATATTCTCTTGCACTCATTATCTCAGTGGTCAGGGAACTCGGTCCTCATTACCCCACGCAGTGCATGTTTTGCAGGTCTCCTCACAGAATCACAAGTGAAATAATTAACTCCACCTGTGGACCTTATAAAATGTGTCTGTGAGTAATCTGTACACCTGTGCACCTGCTGGGTTACCAGCAAAACATGCACTGTGTGGGGTAATGAGGACTGAGTTCCCTGACCACTGCATTAGCTGGAACATAATATGCTATAGATGAGCATCTATCTATCAGTCAGATTCATGCAGGCTTCTCTGTGTAAAAAATAAATAAGTAACTGTTCTGTGCAATGCTGCCACTTTGTACGTATTTGGTGGTCATAAATACGGCTGCCTTGCTAGGACATCGGAAAACACAAATCAGGTGAATAGGGCGGATTAGTAAATTTTCCCTGTTCACGATTTGTATTTTCCCCGAAATATGGCCGATGCCGGTCGTATCCATTCATACCCGGCATTGGGTGTATTTCAGGTTAGCAAATTTCCCCCTATGTGTACACAGCAAAGATCGCAGTTGACGGGACCCGGTGTGGGAGGGGCATCATAAAGTGCATTCACATACCAGACATGTTACGCCTCTCGCTAGAGATGTCATCTGCTGTCCTGAGTGTACAGATGACAGAGGATGTCACTGATCACACTAGACGATTTGAGCAGTTTGACATTACAAACCTTCAGAATCAGCCAATTTGTTCAAAATATCATCTAGTGCAGCGTTCTGTGGGGGCCAGTGTGGTGTTCCCTATGGGGGTCTGATGGCAATTTCAAAATCTTGTTTGGTGTGCTGTGAGTTGGAAAAGGTTGCAAATTACTGGTCTAGTGTCCACTCAGCTTATGACATGCAGCAAGCAAAAGATTTAAAAGCTGCTAATGGAAATCTCTGCTAATTGTTAATAACAATTTCATTATAATGTAGGTCCAGTTTTGAACAATGACAGCATGACACTAGTGTCTGGGAAAAGAAGCATCTTTCCTCTTTACATTCCAGGAACTCCTCTGTGTAAGAAGTACTCAGGGCTATGGCCCTTATTCTGATCGGTGCGGATATTCCCGCATTCTTACGGAGCGGTCCGCACGCCACGGCGTTTTGCCGCGTGCGGCCATCGTCCGTAGAAACGCCCACGTGTCCTCCGCATTCGGACGGACTCACTCTTTAAGAACAGGGCGTGTTTACGGACGACATACAAACCATGCGTGTGCGGGAGAAACACTCCGATTCTGCACGGTATTACAGAGTATTACAGAGTATGCTCGGAAATACCGCATCCGAACGGGAGCCAAGCGGTGCTACCGCCCGTAAGCGGAGTATTAACGCCAAACAACCCACTATTATGTCAATTCTGCAATGCATCACACTGGCATTGACTGTGACATGAATATAAATAAATGTGTTTACTTTACCCAAACTGTGTGGTTTCATGAGTACATGTCGAATACACATGTGTATTGATAGTATTAATATTCTGTCATGTCCATTGTTAGCAGTTTGAAAGTGTCTGACAAGTACAGCATATGTGGGGGACTAGTAAGGTTTCCTTGAAGCAGCAATGGTTTCAATTAAAGCACTGACAAGCGTCCTATTAGTCAGTAATGAGTAAAGGAGTAGATTCTATTGGGTTCAGGTGTTAATGGTTGTAGTCATTAGGCGTACGTTCGCCTACCGCATGAACGAGTGGTGTCCGCAAAGCAATAGTACACTTGTGGACACCGCACATTTCTGCCCTTTTTGATCGCGTGCATTCGGAGTGGTTTCCGAATGTACGCCCCCCAACATAAGTGTACTCCCCCGTGTCCGCCCATGTTTCCGCCCCGTTTTGCCCACTTTGAAACTACGCCCATGTGTCATTCCGCATGACGCCCATAATACGCCCATATTTCCCGAATGATAGCGGTGAACAGTTCTGGACGGGATTTGGCCGAACTGGTACCGAGTCAAGGCGTGGCACATGCGCGTTGCGTTCTCCACGCATGCGCAGACGCCGTAAAGACGCGATCCGAAAGTATGCGGTAAAGTCCGCGTCAATCAGAATAAGGGCCTATATATCAAGTTCTCCAACAATGTTGCATATAGTCTCTGCGATTTCGAGTAGTTGTTTTGTGTCTATGCGTGACATTAGCTGATCAGGTTTACATCTATCTCAAATATTTTGCAATGTCTTCTGTTTAACAAAAAGAAATACACTCTATATTAATATTAAACTACTTTTTTCCATGCTGTATAAGGTAAAGGATTGTATAACTATTATAATGATGTATTTCATAGCAGAGATCTTTACATACTATCTGTGCGTTAATAAATTGTCCAGGTTTACTGAGTATCAGATTTTTTGTGTACAATTTATCTTCTGTGCATGCATTGGCTACATACATTGTTTAAATATTGAGTTTATTTGTTACTGTTACAATCCAGGACTGCTTTTAAGGACCATACACACTAGGCGAATTTGAGCTTAAAGTATCTCCCTTTTCCCGTATTGAGCTACGTTGAGCTAAAAATCTCCTAGTGTGTATGGACAGGCAGTGAGCACTGAGGGGCAGATTTATTAAGCTGGGTGAAGTGATAAAGTGTCTGGTTTTTATCACCGGCCAATCAGCTCCTACCTGTGAAGTTACAGGCTTGGTTTAAAAAATGTGAATGGGAATTTCAATAAAAAGCATTTAATTATAACATAAAAACACAAGGTACATTAAAAACAATAATTTGATTATAGCAGTGGGACCTGAATAAGTGTGGGTAGGGTAAACCTGCTCTGGACAGTCAGAATTCCCGGAATGAAGTCCAATTGTAATCCGAATGAGTCCGGGTGGGCCAGGGAGTCACTGTGGATATCCCACTTGATATGGATGGATGTTATCCAAAATGTTCCCTCTACAGTACGATTGTAGTTGGGATGTGCTAAAATGGCCGCTGGAGGCGTTCCAATCCAATGAAGGGCTAGATAGCCACAAGGGATCCTCAGTCCATGCACCAATGTGTGGAGGTGCAATCCAGGATTAGTCCAAACATGGGGAATCCCATGGGTGGTAACGTCCAGATTATTGGGTAGGTGAAGGGGTAAAAACAAATCAGGTCCCAGTAAGCACCAACGTATTTCGCTGTCTCTAAGGGACAGCGAAACGCGTTGGTGCTTACTGGGACCTGATTTGTTTGACAGGTAGAAGCTGATCGGCCGGTGATAAAAACTAGACACATCAAAATTCACTCAGTGTGTATGCACCGAGCGATTTATCAGCCGGTGATTTTCAAATCATCGTACACGGGCAAAAATGCCTAGTGTTTATGTATCTTTAGTATCCTCACAGTTTATTTTTGTTTTAAAACTGAATGATTTTTCATGAAAGATACATAATTAACCAAACATTGTCACCACACAACAAAAGAAGAGGTAATTGGGTCTAATTCGGATCCCGAAGGATCTTAGGCTAAAAAGGGGAAAGTACAAATGTTCCGTACATACTATGCCAGTCTGTCGCCATTTGGGTGGTAGAGGGGGGAAGGGGGGGGGGGGTGCCAAGGGGCTCTTTTCCCAAAATCTAGGAGTGACATCTACCTATTGTTGAAATGATGAGGCCAGAATCCATCTACTCTATTTTAACACAGAATAAATTATCTTTAAAAATTTGTATAGAAGGGAGATAATAGCCATTGCTGGAGTAGAATTTTCCTTGCCACCGCTGACAGTATTAGAACTTATTTACAGCAACCCAGTGAAATTCTAGAGTGAGTGGTGAAGATGCTCAATATAGCCTATGCAGGCACTAATGGAAATTTATTGATTGGGTCCTGAAGAGCAAATCGTTTAATTCAAATCCAAAATTTCTTAAAGGGGCTCAATCCACAAAACACAGCTTTGGGTCTATTACACTTATGGCAGGATGACAAGGAAGAAATTCCAAAGAAACGACAACAGGGAGACATAAATAACCTCTTTCTCAATTCTACAGAACATTTCCTTGTAGGTAGTAGCTGGCAGAACATGAATAGAATAACGAAGTGCACGCTTTTGGTGCTTATGTATTAATAATTTATTAACAGTCAGTATATTTTACCTGTTGGATATGTTCATTTTGAATGATTATATTCCCACTATGTACTAAGTGTAAATCACAGGGATAACATTGTCCCACTGAGTTACAGCCCCAGTACATCAGAGGAGTCTTTCTGTGAAATCTCCTGCATTAGGCTGTTGGTACATAGCTACAATACAATATCTACATAATTTAATAAAAAAATTGGACCTGCTAAATTCTGAATTTCCAACAGGAAATCTATAGATTGTAAGCTTGCGAGCAGGGCCCTCCAACCTCTATGTCTGTCTGTAATCACCCAGTTTGTCTTATCACTGTTGATTCCAATTGTAAAGCACAACGGAAGGACACAACATGCATGGACAATGAGAAAAATGCAAACAAAGATAAAGATGCAAGAAAGACTAAACAATAAAGTCCTGAAATTTGCGATTAGGTTTAGACACCCGCCCGGACCTAGTTATGGTGTGTTGAGAACCCATGGAGTTGTCCTCGGCAACTTGGGAGGGCTCTGCCACCGGTATGTTCTCTGCGATGGGATCATCCAAATTATGTGAATCATCCCTAACATTGGTTGCAGCAGTGGTAGGAACGGATGGACCCGGCTGTGCAGAGTTCTCCTCAGCAACAACCAGCAGGTGTCGGCGGTTGCGCTCGTATAGGGCATTGTCATCTTGCACCACATAGCTGTTTGGATGCTCTGCAGGTCTCTGCACCACTGCTACTCTATCAAAGCCTTGTTCAGTCTGTATGCGAATAGGCTGGCCTGGGGAGAGTGGTGGCAAGCGATGTGCCGATCTGTCATATGACGCCTTGGAGCCTGCTCTGCACCTGTTGATACAGTCACGCACCTGGGGCTCCACTCTTGGTTGTAAAAGATGCTTTGCTATTGGAAGCAATGTGCGGGTGCGCCTAGCCAACAAACACTGTGCAGGGGAGGGTAGTCCATCTCTGGGTGTATTTCTAAGATTGAGTAAGGCTAAGTAGATATCTGAGCCATCTCGTGCACATTTTTCCATCAAGTGCTTTGCTAAGCGGACTGCTCGCTCTGCCAACCCGTTGGACTGTGGATAGTGAGGGCTGCTAGTGATATGCTGAAAGTCCCAAGTATTCGCAAACTCTGTGAACTCTCATATCTTGAATTGCATGGCATTGTCAGTAATTAGTTGCTGTGGAGTACCATGTGCTGCAAAGTGCCTTTTTAGTTTTGCGATCACCATCAGGCTTGTGGTGGTGGTTAGGTAGTTTATCTCGAACCAGCCTGAGTAGTAATCAATGAGCACCATATACTGCTTTCCCCTCCATTCAAACAAATCAGCCGCAAGGATGGACCAAGGTAGGTCCGGGATGTCGTGGAGCAGCATGGGCTCTCGTGGCTGATGTGGGCGTAAGGCATTGCAGGGGGCACAAAGAGATACAGCCCTTTCAATGTCACCGTACATAGAGGGCCAGAATGCAGTTTCCCGGGCCCTGCGCTTTGTGGCCTCTAGGCCTGCATGACCATGGTGCATGTGCTGTGTGTACGATGACTGCAGTGCAGCTGGGATCACAAAGTGGTGACCTCGCATAATGATGCCATCAGCTATGGTGAGTTCATCCCTCATGCAATAAAAGGGACGTAGGCAGTGCGGCAAGTCTCTGGAGGAGGGTGGCCAGCCATTGAGGATGACGGCAGGAAGACGTTGGGAGAGCTCGTCTGTGCTGGTGGCTGCACGCAGCTCCTCCAGCCATTTGGTGGGAAGGACTTCCACTGCCATGACCTCAAACTCTTCTTCAGGCTCCCTGAGTCATGGAGGGCAGAAACGCTCTGGACAATGCATCAGCAACATACATTTCCTTGCCAGGTTTGTAGATAACGTCCAAATTGTACCTTTGGAGCTTAAGCATCATGCTTTGTATGCGGGATGAGGCAGAGTGTATGGGCTTCTTCATAATAGTGATTAATGGCTGATGATCTGTTTCAATCGTGACAGGACGGCCATAGATGAAGTCATGGAAACGGTTGCAGGCAAAGACAAGTAATAACAGTTATTTTTCATTCTGTGCATACCTGGTCTCTGTGTCAGTGAGGGCCCTGGATGCAAACGCCACTGGTCTGCGGTGTTGAAGGCACACGGCCCCAAGGCCATTCTGTGAGGCATCAGCAGCAAGGACGACAGGATCATGCACATTAAAGTAGTGCAAGACTGGCGGGTTTGTGAGCATAGTCTTCAGTTGATTGACAGCAGCTGTGTGTGTCCAACCAACACCATTCAGAATCTTGGTGCAATAACTGTCGCAGGGGTGCAGTGGTTTCGCTGTACTGTGGGAGGAACTTGGATAAGTAATTGGTCATCCCCAGGAAGCGCTGGAGTGCCAGTTTATCTGCTGGGAGGGGCATCTGCAGGATGGCAGAGACCTTGTTTGGGTCAGGCATGACACCTTTGTTGGTGAGGATGTGGCCCACGTATGCCACCTCCGTAACTCTGAATCTGCACTTGTCAGGGTTAAGCTTGAGGTTGAGGGCGCAAGCTCGTTGAAGTACCTGGTGCAGGCGTTGATCATGCTCCTCCATGGTGCAGCCCCAGATGAGGATGTCGTCAACGATGATGTCATAGGGGTAGCCAGCAAACAGTTGCTCCATGCATTGCTGGAAGACTTTGCTGCATGTGGTAATGCCATAGGTCATGCGGAGGAAGACATAGCTCCCAATGGGGGTCATGAAGGCAGTGAGTAAGGAAGAGGCTCTGTCCAGAGGGATCTGCCAGAACCCGCACTTGGCATCCAGGGTACTGAAGATGGTTGCACCTGGCATGTCAGCAATCACCTGCTCGATGGTGCGGAGCGGGTGGTATGGGCGTAGAAGGGCCTTGTTTAAGTGTACCGGGTTGATGCATAATCATACAGTCCCATCCTTTTTAGCTGCGGCTACCATTGCAGACACCCATTGCGTTGCCTCTTCAATTGGTGCACTGACGCCCAGCTGCGTCATTCTGTGTAGCTCTTGGATAATTTTGTCCTTCATGGCAATAGGAACCCTGCGGGGAGCACAAAGAGTGGGAGCAATGGAGTCATCCAGCCTCATGTGGTACGTGATTGGTAGCTTTCCCAGTGTTCTGCAACCAAACAAATCTCGGAAGTCTTTCACTTCTGGGAAAGTCATTTGAATGGCGTGAACGTCAGGCCCCAGTTTTAACAGGCCTAGTCTCATACTGTCCGGAAGGCCAAGTAGTGATTTGACCTGTTGGTCCACAATGTGGAAGAGCAACTCAGCACGGGTGAACTGTATTCGCGTGGTGCCAAGTGTAGTGATGACCTGGCCTCCATATGCTATTAAGTTTATTTTGTCCTATGGGTTGATCTGTGCAGCAGGGTCTAGCTCACGTAGTTGTCTGTGTGACATGGCGTTGCACTTGGCCCCTGAGTCTATCTTAACTGTGGCCAGTGCCGGTGCAAGGCGCCGGAGCGCCCCAGGTGGGGGGGCGCCCCGGCGCTCACCCGCTCTATGGGTGGGGGTGATGCGTGATGCCGCCAGTGGCGCGCTGATCTGGGGGGGGAGAGGGATACGGCCGCCATGCTGTTCCGGTATATATACTCATCCTTCAGGAGGAGCTCGGGTCTAGCTCAGCGGGCGGGAGGGAGAGCTGGAGGTCTGGCTTAGCGGCAGGAGGGAGGCCTTGCAGTTCAGTCCCGGCACAGTGTGACTGACATCTTCTTCCACCCGCACCATGTACAGCCGCTCAGCCGGGCAGCGCTGAGCACTTGGCTCACCCTCAGACGCTGCCCGGCTGAGCGGCTGTACGCGGTGCGGGTGGAGGAAAATGTCAGTTAACATGCACCGGGACTGAACTGCACACAGCTGCCACTGAGGTAGACACATGTGAGCTCACATACCGTCACTGACATTATTCAAAGTCACCGTTTGTACTGATCAAGAGCTGATATGGGACAAATGTCTGTGTTGCCTCATACATGCTCTTTTTCTTTGCTGACTGTTCTGTGTATATCACAGATGTGTTTTCCTGTGTGCTTTATATTCCAATGACATTATTTTAATCCACTGTGACAAATCTGCATAATAACAAAATAAATGAATGTGAATATAAATATTTGTTCTGATATACAACTGAACATACACATACTTTACAATTGTGGCCAAAAATTTGTAACAATTGATTTATGTTTACCGGCACCATGGAAATAGGTGTCAAATGTACCTTCATACTAATGTCATTATATATAGCTATACATATGCATTTCTTATTCTATTAGGAGAACGCTTTAGTTTGTGCCACATTATCCTTGTCTATTATGTTGGTCTCCTTAAACTTTTAGAGGCATTAAAGGCTTAACCGACAACACTTTTTTTGGGCCCTTAAAGAGACAGTGTATCACTTTCCAAGCAGCAGCTGCACTCATTATAGTGGTTAGAACTGCCTGGAATCTTTGGATGGCAGAGAGGAGAAGGGAGCAGTCAGGTTTGAAGCATGTAAAGAGGGAGTTTAAACAGTGAATAATATTCTGTGTTGATATTGCCAGTTGTTGCGTTCCATCATATGCACATTAGCAGCTACAACCGCACACCACCGCCACACACTGAGGAACGATCACACTATGCAGCAAACAAGAAATACAACACACTGCAAGAGAGAGGCTCAAAAAAAACATTTTATCGAAAGACTTTGCAGGATATATCTAAATATTCCAAAAGCACACCCTCACATGTAGAACGGAGTGGAATATATAGGGCCTTATTCTGATCGGTGCGGCGATCCGCATGAAATTGGACGGGGATACGCCTCCTCCGTCTTGGGAGCTGCCCCTGCATTCGATGGTCGCCGAACATCGAATGCAGGGCCGCACGCTCCACCAGGTCCCGCAACACAAGACCACACGGACACTTGTCCGTGTGAAAACATGTATGGGGGCGGGCAGCTGACATCCGGCGATGTCAGATGCCCGCCCCGTACCCACGCGTCACGGCCTCATTACCATGCATACGCCCCGCGTTTGCATGGGAACGCCCATGAAACGGGGGGCGTATGCATAGGGTAATGAGGCTAAGTAGCCCCTCACGCCCCTCTACGCCCCCTGTGCGGCGTATAAAGAATCCGTGCGGCGAAATCGCCTGCACATGCGCAGAGTGACCTCTGCACATGCGCAGTCGGAAACCATCGGCGGTCCGACCGCATGCGGAAAAATCCGCACAGAGCAGAATAAGGGCCTTAGTCACACTGGCTAAAAATATTTTTTAAATTGAAAACACCTAGGGTGAAAGTTGCCTATTGGCACAAGTAAAAAGCACACATTTTGAAAAACGAAATCGACCAATATCTTCATGCTCTTCAAGGACCATCTTTTTTTAATACTATGATGGGTTGTAAAATATACGGTTTTTTTTGCCTTTTGTCTAATTGAGGTCGGATCATTAAATTATGCAACTTTAATTTATAAACAATCTCATAAATTATGTACATTTCTAAAATAACACACTATTTCGAAATAGGGAAGAAAGGGGAGGCCTCTGGGGTTACAAGACGATCAGGGCGCAGGAAAGCTGCAGCGTCTGTAGGGTGTGGAGCTGCAGGTGTGTAATCCTCCGACTCACCTAGAACTTATATGCTGAATGTCTGCTCTTTGTCCCAGACTTGGATGCCCGTTCCATATCCTGTATTAGTATCCTGCTTCTGTGCAGTTTGAGCTGTTGTTCCAGTTTCTGGGTTTTACCTGAGTCCACGGAAGTCAGCTTAAGCAAAGTATTTTGGTGCTTATTTAGTCTCTCCTTGAGTCAGAAGCACTCTTGGCTCCTCTGCTTTTCTCTAACTATACCACAGCTCTTGGGAAACTAATTAGCTCTTTTAGATTTCAGTATAATCTGTACACAGTTGATAATCAATCTACCTATCCTTCCAAGACCTAGCACCATCTGTATTGGGCCATGTCACTGAATGCCTTTCTTTTTTTTTTTTTCAAAATTTGTTTATTGGGTTTTTCAGGTTTTAACACAAGCAAGAAATAAACAAAACATTGACGTAAGCTCCAAATATCAATGAAGATGATAGTATTAGTAAATAGTAACAGTGACGGTAACAGTATCCGTCTGAACAGCTGGTACATTTTATGCTTTTCTTTGGTATGCCTTGCTGTACATCGGATTTCGCTACCAATCTAACGTCTTATCTAACCTTATTCTAAAGAAGAAAGAGTAGAATTGAGATAGAGGAGGGGAGAGGGGGTTTGGGGGGGGGGGGGGTAACTGGGATAGTTTGTGTTTGAACATGGGATCATGCTGTCATGAGATCACCTGGTCCATTACATGGGACAAATGTGGGTCTGTGAGTCTGGAGTTTTCGCTTACTTGAGTATACATAGCATCATTCCATCATCATTCTGTTTCGCAACCCATCAGCCTATAACCTTTTCAATCATTTACCCTCAGGGATTCGTAAGCTTTCCATCTCTTAGGGAAGCTAGAAATATTTCCTGTGGACAGTGAAATGTCATATTTTTCAAAGTGCATGTTTTTATTTAGCATATTGATCAGATTTGTCAATGTTGGAGGGGAAGGGGACAGCCACTGCTTCAATATTAGCTTTTTCGCAGATGTGACAACAATTGTTAGAAACGGAAAGTGTTGTGTGAGAGGGCCGGAGAGTTGCCAAGGATCAAAATTTGCAAAAAGGAGTGGAACAGGGTGTAATGTAACTGAGAGTTTAAAACTGTTATCAATGTAGTTTATTATTTTGTTCCAGAACTTTTTGATGTGGCCGCATGACCAGAAGTTATGAAAAAATGTTGCTGAGGTGCAATGGCATTTTGGGCATTGTCCGGATTCCTCTACCACATAGTGGCTCCTCTGGCTCTGGGATATGTATGCTCTGTATAGTGTTTTTAAGTGTGTCTCCTGTAATAAAGATGATTTTAATGAACTCATTGTTTCTTTGTGATATTTGAATAGAGTATCTTCCCCGATCATGTCTGGGAGATCTTTTGCCCACGAAGCTGTGGTTTGGGACCATGCTGGGTGGGTTTGAGGTTTTAGGAATTCGCTATAGATGAGCTTTGTTTTAAACTTTTTGAGTTGGAATTTCTCTATGACTTTATTGAGGGGGTCCTGTGGTGACTGGTTAAATGTGTGGGTGGTGAGAGATTTTGCATAATGTGTCAACTGCATAACTGGAAATAAGGCGCTATGTGGCAATCCAAAGGCCTCCCTCAGCTGCGGAAAGGTTTTAGCCACTCCTCCGGGGTCGAAGACCTGGGAGATGAGGGCCAGCCCTTTAGTTTTCAACCTTTTGAAGGCGGCGGAGTTGATTCCTGGGGTAAACCCTGGATTGCCCCATATTGGTAGCCAGGGTGAGTTGGTAGGGTTTTTATGCACTGAATGCCTTTCTGCTGTTTCATCATGGATGTCATCTCGCCACCTTAAACTGAGTATCTCAAAAACAGAATTAATTATATTTCTACCAACCAATTGTAGTTACCAAGTTGATATCTGTATCACTGTTGAGAACGCCACAATCAATCCTTCTCCACAAGCCCGCTGCCTAGGGGTCATCCTTGATTCTGAACTGTACTTTATTCCCCATATTCAATCTGTCTTAAAATCATGTTACACTCATCTAAAAAACATATGCAAAATATGCCCTTACCTTACACAAGACACTGCTAAAACTTTAATCCATGCTCTCGTCATCTCACACATTGCTTATTGCAACAGTCTCCTTACTGATCTTCCCCATCTATCATGAATGCAGCTGCAAGGCTGATCTTCCTCACCAGATGTTCATCATCTGCAAAACTGCTCTGCTAGTCCCTCCATTGGTTACCTGTAGTCTGCCGTATTCAATATAAAATATTTTTACTTACACACAAGGCCATAAACCAAATTACATCAATGTATAATGATAATAATAATAATAATAATAATAATAATAATGTGCATCTCTTCGCTTATCTCAAAATATCTCCCAAATCGTCCTCTTCGTTCTTCACAAGATCTATATCTCTCATTCACATGCATTACCAGCTTCCATTCATGATTGCAGGACTTTCTTCTGGTTGCACCCACTCTATGGAATGCTCTCCCATGTTCAATAAGACTCTCCTTCAGCCTCCAAACCTTTAAGCGTTCCCTGAAAACTCACCTCTTCAGGCAAGCCTATCAGATTCCAGAACTGGCCTACTCTACCTTCATAAATCTTTCCCATCCAATTACATCCATACTTTACAGCAAAAACTTCCATCCAATCTTAGGGGTACCAAAACACTAAGATTGGATGTGTTAAATGTTACATGGGGATACATGATAACCAGCAATAGTATTACACATCCTACATTACCTTCAAAATACAACATAGGCTAACATGTACCTCAGTATTTGTCATATATGCATTCATCTGCCCTTGGGGCAAGTATTATATTGGTAAAACCGATTGTCAATTCAAAGTAAGGATGGCTCAATAAAGGCAAGCGAACCATGCAGCGATTTTGTTAGGCACTAGTACACAGCCGGTAGCCAGACATTATGCTGAGGCTGGGCATTCACCCATAGCATTACGTCATATAATCATTGATCATATACCACCATTTTCAAGGGGTGGTATTAGATCTTAATTATTATTACAAAGGGAGGCAAAGTGGATTTTTTTATTGGATACTTGGAACCCGAGTGGATTTAATGAGACCATCGGGCTACATTGTGTTCTATAATGTTTTGTTTTTCAGCTCTTTTATAGTTTGATGCTATATATATAAAACATTAACCTGGGTTTAATCTATGCCAGTACTTCCATGCTATGTTTATATATTGTTCCAGTATGTAATATGGTGGTGATGGGTGCACTGGGTGATAACTTCCGGGTGCGACCACGGCTGTGGTCGGGAGCCGCCCAGAGGGATGGACTGATAATGGTGAGCACTTCAAAAATGGTGAGTCTTTTAACGTTTGTCATTGCACTGACGAAAATGTGTAAACATTGAAACGTTGGTGTCCTTTTAGCTGTGTTAGCTTTTTTTTTTGTTACTGAGTGCCGCCGCCGTCGATATACATACAGTACAGGTGGAATCCATAGGTAATGTATGTGTGAATGTATGTAGTATGTAATAAAGTTGTACTGTTCATGTGTGTGTGTGTGTTTCATTTCTAGTGAAATGAAACACACACACTATTTATAATGTTGTAGAACTACAACACCCAGCGGGCCCGTCTCCAAGTCCCAGCATGGGAAGTAGGCTTGCTGGGACTTGTAGTTCTACAGCATTACACAATAGTTTAATCAGTTTATTGGGGGGGTTCCCACTCCTCCATGTTCCCTGTTAGGGCTGACCAGCCACAGGTAATGCTGTGGCCCGGGGGAACTTATGTAAAAAGTTTTCAGAATATTCAGAACCAGGACTGGGCACCAGCCTGGTGCTGGTTTTAGAAATCCTGGGGATCCCCTATGTTTTTTGTCCCATGCATTTCTAAAACCAGGACCTGGGCCATGGGGCTGGTTATGCTCAGGAGAGGGGACCCCACGCCGTTTTATACAATTTTTTTTTACTTTTACACATTTATTTTTTACAGAACCATGCACAGATCGCACTAGTCTGTGCATGGTTCTGTCAAACTCACCATGTTGAAATGGGTCTTTTTTGTTTTGCAATTTTTGGTAACATTTTCCAAAATTCGCAAACCGTTAAATTTACGAGTTGCATACTTTTTAATGGGAAAACATCTGGATGCGAATTGAAGTGTGACAAAAAAAATCCACAGGTCAGATCATGAGATTTTCGCAGCTAAAACTTATTTCGCAATTCGCATCCTATTAAGTTGGCGATTTTGTGAAAACGTGCATATTCGGCAGTTTTTTTACTAAAAATCGCAAAACCGGAAATATTGCATTCCAATAAATGTCATACATTATTCTTTTCTGGTGTAAAAACATATTTCTTTTCATCGCTTGGGTTTTAATCATTTGCATTTTTATGTAAACAATAAAAGTTATTTTTTTCTGCCTCCTACTGCATTATTGATCTGAACTGCCTCCAAGGAGGCAGTATTGTATCACCTCCTACACCCATGAGGTTGCGTAAGTTTGTTACTGCAGCTGCTACTTAGAGACCAGGAAATATCCATCCTCTGATGGAGATCCTGGCTGCCAACCCTCCCATACAAGAGCAGTGTTAAGGGTGGCACTGGCCTCTGTTAGAGAAAATGGAGGCCATTGCCACCCCTTCCCTGCCTCCAAATGGCATTAGACTGTCAATCACTGACAATGTCCTGCAACTGTCATCGCAGGAACTGTTCACACATGCGCAGATCAAGTCCTGCACATGTGCAACTACTAATAAGCTGTACTTTGGCCAGTACAGGTTTTTTGGCACCCTAGGCAAAACTTAGCTTACTGTGCCCACCACCCACACACTAATACTGACTCTCCAGAACCTCAGGTAAAAGTGGGGAGTAAAGTGTGCATCTAAAGCTGGTTGCATATTAGACAACATTGCAAACGATATAGTGCATACACACACAGGGCTGCTGAGAGAGTGGGGGAGCAGGTACTAATTACTTGGGCCCGGGCCTGCTGGAGGGGCCCAGCAGAGCATTACACACCGCCTCAATGGGGAGCTGTGCAAAATGCTACTACCAATTATAAACTCCCTGAAACTAGTTTTTAAAAGTAGGCAGGTATGAGCTGAGCCTGCTGTCAGTACAACACATGCTGTAGGTGTGTGCTGCTGCTAAAGGGGTGGGGGGATAATAACACTCCCCCCTCGACTTAAGAGGGGTTTTTCACTCTCCACGTAATTATTTTGGGGGCGTGGTCTAATCGTGGTAGGTGGGCATGCCTACCACAGTTAGACCACGCCCCCAATTTTACTGGGGCCCGACATA